>NC_050192.1:1565000-1865000 GCF_008315115.2 Sander lucioperca | reverse complement strand
ATGGTTGTATTCTCAGCACGGCCTCCTCCAGGGCAGTATCTAGGGTCAGGCGCACAAAAATACACACAAACTCCGTTCGCACATTAGTTCTCCTGCTGATGTTGATGCCACGCAGCATCTTACTCAGCAGTTGTGCGCAGCAGCACCTCTCCACTTTAACACGATGGCTGAGCCATGGCTTAAACTGCTCATTAAGCCCCCAGAATGGAAGACAAACGACACACAAAGGACCTCTTAGGCTGCAAACAAGCCGTTAACAGAGGCCTCTCTTCTCCTCGCTCGATTTTCCTCTCTCCCACCACAGTCCAAAAGTGGCCTTGTGTATTAAAAGTAGAAAAAAGTCAGTGTCGATGATCCCTTCTGTCCCTGTAGGAAAAGGGCAGCCTGCTTAAACAAACAGAGCTGGGAAAGAATCCCCACGGGGAACCAAAAGAGCACCTACTGTAATGACCCCAGCTGACTTTCTGCCTCCCTCCGGTAATAACAAACAGCCACATTTCACATGCTTTTGTCCCTATTCTTAACTTCCCAGTCTGCACTGGTCTGAACACTGCCCAGTTGTCTCATACTGTAGGTGTGTTTGTTTGTATTCAAGTCAAGCCAACAGGTTTATTTATGTTGTTTTTGAACGATGTCTATTATTAGACTGAATTACATATTTGCTGAAAGGAACACAGGAAGGCTTCTTAACATATCTAAGGGAGTGTTTCTCTTGAGAAGCTGACGATGTGATTTGTGCTTGTATTTTTATTTTTGTTATTTATGCACAGATTAACACATTTTTATATACAGCGAAGCATAGTGAGTACAGATAGAAATCAGTACATTAAAAGGATAGTTTGACATTTTGCCAAAATGGTGAAAAGTTCAGTTAAAGACGGAGCTACCGCTAGCAGCCGGTTAGCTTAACTTAGTATAAAGACTGGAAACAGTGCGAAACAGCTAGCAGGGCTCTGTCCAAAGATAAAACAGCTAAGCTAGCAGCTCTGTGAGGTTGTACTTTAATACTTATGTTAGCATGCTAACATGGGCACAAGGACAAAGCTAAATTGTTGATGTATAGCAGGTAAAATGTTAACCATGTTCACCATCTTTTAGGGTTTTGGGTGTTAGCATGCTAACATTTGTTGATTAGAACATAACACAAAGTACATATGAGGCTGATGGAAAATTTTGGAAACCAAAGTATTGGGCGAGTTAAAAAAAATCTCCCAGCTATAAGCTACGCTAAGCTAAGTGGCTGCTAGCTGTGGGGTATCAATCTTCTCATCCAACTCTCAGCAAGAAATAAAAAAAGTATAGTTACCAAAATGTCAAACTACTCCTTTGAAGATATATTACACAAACAAAAGAAGGTTTCTATAGTTTTTATTGTTATTTTGGTTTATTTTTGGCACCAAAAAATATGATCATATCTCATATCATCAGCACAGGGGGACAAAGCCAGAAACTTTTTTTAATTTATTTTTTTATTTTTTACCAAGCTCTTTCCTTCTGCGTGTTTCATTTCTGACATATCTATAGTCCCAATGCAGTATGTTTGTGTACAGTGTTGACATGATGCCATTCATTCTGCTGTTGTTTTTGAGCTTTCATGTTTGGATCAATTAGTAATTACTCTGGTTGCCTCACACACTCACAGACATACACACGCCATGCACGTACACACTGGGTTTGTGTGGCACTATTGTTTCTCTGTGCCTTTCATTCACAGCAACACAAAGCAAAGAATTCAGAGCACCTTCTCTCTGTGCTCACCTGGGCCTTCCTTTATACTGACACACACACACACACACACACACACACACACACACACACACAGATTCATTCATTGAGTGTCAACCCCCAACTCCAGTGTCTGCCAGCAGGACAGATTCTGCTTCTCACTATGCTATTTCACACACTGCTGTTGTTAAGTTACCAACATAATTAGAAAACGATTGGGTGGACAATGGTTTGCCAAAGATTGCCTTGTCTACCAGCTTCTACACCGCATTGTAAATATGGATTCAGATTTTGGATTTGCTGGATTACTTCATGGCACAAAAGAGGAATTGTTTAAAAAAAAAAAAAAAAATTGTTCACAGTGCAAAACCTTCCAGCTGCACTGAACTAAAATTGACATGTTGGATATCACAAGCTTCCTCTTGCTCCTCTAAAAAAACATTACTGTAAACAACAGAGAGGGGCAGAAGAGACAAGTATCAAGATCCACTTTGCAACAGAAGGCAGCCAAATTCAGCTTGAGGAAATACAACACATACAGTAACACCAAAAAGAGAAACTCCATTCATATTTCTCACATGGCAAATCCCTTACTACTGTATTTACGCAGATACACACACTGACTACGTTTACATGCATAAACCCTGATTGAGACGCATATTCCGAATGCGCTGTATACATGACCAAATAATGCTTCTAAAACCTGAATAATACCAGAATATCCCACATCTCTTAATCGGAAAATGCTATATTTGGAAAAAGGCCTTTGTTGGAATATCCAAACAGACTATGCTGTTTACATGACTTGTATCAAATTCAGAATATTGTCATATTTGGAATATTAGCAGAATATTAGTGTACATGTAAACATACTCATTGTTGCAATCACTGCGATCTCACAGAGCTTCAGACCTGCAGAGGCCCGTGTGACTGCACCGGAGAAAAGCTCTGATTCTCCGGCTGTGTTCACACCAATGTGAATACATCTGAATCAGTTTTTCTTCTTAGATCAAAACAGACTCATGTTTTAGTGATAATGGAGTTTTTAAAAACATGCTTAAGTGTAATCTTGATCCTTCTTTGAGAATCTTGACTTCCTGGCATGCCCTTTTTTCTTGCTCTGTAAACAAGTGTGTTTTTTGGGGGTAGAAGTCACATAAATAATCCTGCTTATAAGATTGAATTATTTAATTTATTACAATTGTGGCCACTGTTTACTGTATCAGTTATAATAACACTGAAGCCATCAAAGTAGCTGCTGAGATATGGAAACACGCTGACATCGCTGACACTAAATAATCCCTCTTTGTACAGGAAAGCTGTTGTGCACAACTATGGCAAGCACTATAGGCCCCAAGTTAAACCACAAAGTGTGTCTGTAATAGTTTGGTTCCAAGACTTAAAGTCAACACTAGGGCTAGGTATTGTTTGAAAAATTACGATACCAATACCAGTACCCTTAAAGTCATACCGATACCAATAGAGTACTTCATTTGATACCTTTTTTTCTTCTTCATTCAATTCCCATCATGTGAATGGAAGCATTCACTAGCATGAAATGCCACCACTCCTGCCTGTCCAAATGATTTTAATGCAAGTACATTTTGAAAGTGTTCAAATTATTAAAATATGTATTAAATAACGGTTCAAAACTGCACAATGAAGTTATTTGGGCTCGACTTCACCACAACACGGACTGTATGGGCTGTAGCTTCTGCGGTAGTGGGCCAATCATATGGCACATTAAATTAAAGAACTGATTGGCTGCGAGATAATAAAAAAAAATACAAATGCAGGTATCGTTTGACTAGAGAAGTTTTAATACTACTTTGTACTGGGCTATTTTGGACGATACCTTAGTCAACAGCCACATCTCTGATCTCTGACATTCAGCGATTCAAACAGAGCTTTGTAGATAGGATAAAGAAGGGGGGTGTCATCTTTATACAAAGTGAGCTATAGCTTAGCTGAGTTCTATCGAGGGGAAAATGTCTTTGTTTGGACATGCCCAGTCGAACACATTTAAGTCCTTTTATTTAATAAATTAGTGTGGGTGGAAGTCTTATCATACAGAAGAGGATCAGGGCCACATGTGAAAAAAAATTATTGAGTTCTGAGTTTAAAGTCAGAATTATGAGAAAAAAGACCGATTTTTTTTTTTTTTAAACTTCAAAAAATGTATTGAGATAAAATATAAATCACAATTCGGAGATTAAAGTCAGAATTCATGTGTTGCCCTGACATCTTGTACGTCCTCCTTCAGTAAGCAGAGATCACACACCCTGTGATCTCCAGAGTGTTTCCTGGCAGCTTCATGTTCTGCCAGATGGCGTGGATGTTGTGCTGTAACCTGTACAGAAATGTGTGTGTGACTTTTTTTTGGAATGAGCCCTAAATCAGCCGTGTCTGTGACTGAATTTATACCATGTCATCAGCATTTCTCACCATTGTGTGTATCAGAGTGCCTCGTGTGCTGTAACTACAAGTGGCGAAGGCTGGATCATGTCTTTGTATGTGTGTATGTGTGTGTGTGTGTGTGCGTGTGTGTGTGTGTGTGTGTGTGTGTGTGTGTGTGTGTGTGTGTGTGTGTGTGTGTGTGTGCGTGTGCGTGCGTGCGTGTGTGTGCGTGTGTGTGTGCGTGTGTGTGTCCCTCTGCCTTAGAGGGAACGTCTTCTTCAAAACTCTCGTTCAAACAGGCGCCACTTATTTATTTATTTATTCTCAAGACAACCACCCATACTCCTTCCTCGCAATCGCCATGGCAACAACTGTCTGTATCTCTCGTTTCCTCACGGGACAGCCTCTCACTGTTCTGTTTTACTCTGTTCATATTCAGACCCACTCACCGAAATCATGAATAATTGACTGTGTACTGTACACTGAGTGTGGTGTCGACCATACGGCAGCCCCACCTGCGGTTCATCCTGTCCGATGTTTTCACAATAAAATGACACTGAAACCCCCGGAGCCTGCCACTGCTTGTTTATTTCATGGGTGGATGTCAAGTATTCTTCTGTCAGAATGGAAGATAATGTGATCAAACTCAAGAGAGGGAGTGAAAAATACAATATTTCCCTCTGAAAGTAGAACGTGGCATGAAAAGAAAAGACTTAAGTAAAGTACAAGTACCTCAAATGTGTTCTTAAGTACAGTACTTGAGTAAATGTACTTAGTTACATTCCACCACTGGATAGGGTTGATTTTAACAAGAGTTGTAGCCTCCAGTAGCCCATCATGTTCCTGCCTCTGATGCACCTGCTAGTTCTAAGCCCCGGCTCATTAAATCTGCAGCAGCTGTGTTTGTGTCTCAGCCTCCGTCTCTGTCCGTCTCTAAGACGGCACTGTCTCCCTGCAAAGACCCCCATCCCTCTCATTACGCCAACACTGTGTTCTGCTGCGTTCAGTGGTTCCTTTAAAGTGGCTCCGCTTTAAAAAAAAAAAAAAAAAAAGGCCCTGGGTCCAAAAAGTAGGCCTACCACATGAAAAATAACCCCCCAAAAAAGAAAAAAAGAGAAAGGCAAAGTAAGATTGCTCTCATCTGTGAACACCACAGATTGGAGTGCTGTTTGTAAAAATATACAACCCACTGAGGGACCTTCTCTGATCCTCCATTTAACAAACTGTGTCATAGTGTTGGGCAGGCCAAATGTAACCCTTTAAAGGTCACATGTTTTGCTTTTCTGTGTTTTCTGTCATATCTACAATGTTATAATGTTGGACTTTCATGTTAAAACGTGGCCTCAAATAATGAGGTAAATGTATTTTAGACAAATCCCTGTGAGCTAAAACGTTCAGATTTCCAACTATTCTGAACGCTCCGGTTTCAACAGTTTTTTTTTACTCTCGGCTAAGTATTACGCAACTCCAACCCGTTCTTATTCCGAACTCATAAAATAAGGACGTTTGGACAGTGGCTGTCAGCATCTGATGCGACGAAAAAGGCGTCTTTCAGCGTGTTTGTGTAACGCACTGGGGAGAGCAGCAGCAGTTAGATAGGATTTAGCGAGTAGTATGTAAGGGGTGAATTTCCACGTAAGGAGGTTGGCTGGGGTGGTGGATGGGTCAAACACAGGAGACCGGGGTTCGTGTCCCGCTTGTCACGCTTGCTATAGTCGCTTTTTTCTTTCCTCCCGCGTGTAACGGAACCGTACGCCCACCCACGACCTTTTCCTTAACATAACTGCGTCAAAAGGGACGGTAATAGTCCCGACCAAACATGTTTACTTAAAGCGCTAAAGGAGACTTTTAGCGTCAATAACAACGACAAAGGCACCTGACCAAGTGTCCATATTTTACAAGATGAGTGTGAGAATGTGTTGGCAACTCTAAGCCTGTCTGTTATGATTGGTCATCTGCTCCAGGTAGGCAGGACTGGAGTGTTTTTTTTTTTTTAAAGCCACTGCGGTGTTAACATTGCTGCATGTAGTTCATGCTAATGGCAGTAAAATGTCATCTTGGCTGCAAGTGGCGTTAAATTCTCCCCAATTCCGGGTTACATCACTCCTGAAACATTTTCTGTTTATGTAGTATTTGGTTTAAAAGCCTTTATTTTGACTGTAGAAATTGCTGCTATACTCTATTAAGTGTCCACTGCTAACTATAGTAGCAACATGGCTAACGGCAGTAAACAATGTCATCAATGCTGTTATATTCTCCCTAATTCTGGGTCGCATTACTACACAGTCTTTGCTTTAGAGTGAGTTCCAGAGGATTATACACATAATTGTTGCATATTTGAAAGGCTTTTTGATAGCATTTCAGGTTTACTGGAGAGTTTATTGTGCAGAGAGACAAGCAGCATGGGAGACTGGAGGAGTAAAATGTGTCCAAACCCATATGCCAGATGTGGACTCAATGCTGTGGTTAGACACTGTGTGTGTGCCAAACTGGATGCTCTTCTGAGGAGCGATTTGGTGAGAAAAAGATTTTAAGCTAAAAAACTGCAAGTCCTTCTCAAGAATCACATATGAATGCAGAAGCTAACCCCAGAATTCCACCAGGTGCGGATGCGCCACGTTGCGACTGCGTTCCATCGTCCACCATGCGTCATACCACACCGGGACAACTGAGAAGCCGAGCGTTTTGCCTGCCCGACTCGCAGATTTTGATGTCGTTTTTTTCCTGGATATTTGTCCTTCTACCATAAAAGTAAGTAGTTTACATCGGGGGTGGCAAACTCAGTTTCACTAAGTACCACATTGGAAAATGAGAATCACATTCTAAGGGCCAGACATGTCAAATATTTTGACCATATTATATAGTCTTCTCACTTACAGTTTGGCCCTAAAAAAATCAGCAAAAAAAATCCTTACCCATCTTAGAGTTTAGCACATCGGGCAAAACAATAACATTTTTAAAAGTAGGATAGCACACAGCCGACTCACAACAACCTGTTTCACAGGCCTGAATATGCAAACTCTCTGCTTCTGTGGGAAATTCTGAGTCTCATAGTCGGCAAATCCGCAAACTTTCTGCTTTGAGTGTTGCATAATTGCAGTTTGAAAGCTTCCCATATTTTTGGTTTGGGGCACAACTAGGCGGGCCAAAATGTGTGAATCTGAATTGTGAACCTAAATTGATATGCAGGCCGTGGGCCTTGAGTTTGACACATGGTCTACATAGTTAAATGTTTTTATCCATTTAGTCCAGTTAACAACAACACACATCAAAGATTTGTTGCTGTGTTTTTGTATTTAAAATAGTGACATATAATAGTGAAAAACGGACACTTTTGTCTTCTGAGGTGGTTCTTTTCTAGCGAAACCCGGCTCTGACTTTTTCCCACTGCTTCTAGTCTTTATGCTATGCTAAGCTAAGCTAACGGTCTCTTGGTTCTAGCTTTATAGTAAAGTGTACAGACATAAGATACATGATAGCAATCCCCTCACCTAACTCTTAGCAACAAAGCAAAAAAAGCATTTTACTTTTTGCTAATAAAACAATTCAGAACTTTTCTACCCTAGCTAGCAACAATACAACTGTGTGTAAATGATGCCATAGGACACACGTGTCAAACTCAAGGCCTGCAGGCCAAATCCGGCCCCTCGCAGCTTTTGATTTGGCCCGCATATCAATTTAGGTTCACAGTACATTGGCAAAGTTTTTTTGCCGTTTTGTCCTTTGATGGCTAAGTTACTTTTGTCCTGACTTTTTTAGGGTTTTATGTCGACCAAACTGTAAGTGAGAAGACTTTATAAGACATGCAATAATACAGCCAAAGATATTTGACTTTTTCTCTTAAATAAAAGCATGTCAATAAACTCTACATGCCTGGCCCTTGTTGTGATTCTCATTTTCCAGTGAAACAGAGTTTGACGACTAGTCAGAAAATGAAACACCCAACATGCATTGCTTCCCTGTCTTCCTGCTACAGCAGTACACATTAAGACAGTCCAGGCCCAGTTTAAAGCACCACCCATTTCTCATGGTCCGAGGTGGCTTTGGCTAAAGTGTGGGGGAAGCAGCTTGTTCATTAACCACAGAGGTTGGCAGTTCAATTCTCGGCTCCTCCGGTCCACCTGTTTAAGTGCCCTTGAGCAAGACACTATGTGACTGCAATTTGTTTACCGTGATGTTTTAGCTTGGCCTGAAATATAACCTGTGACAACATCTTCTTTCACTCCCTGTAATAACACTGATGCTGTTATATTCAAACACTGCATGTCTACTGCTGTAAACAAGACACAGGGAAATGACAGGGAGGGGTGTTGTTGTTATGATGGGCAACCGAGTGCACAACCACCTGCCTAACCCCCACCCCACCCCTTCAGCAACCACACACACACACACACACACACACACACACACACACACACACACACACACACACACACACACACTTGGCAGCGTTCCTCCTCCTGGCTGACCTTGTGGTCCCATCTCTGAAATACACATTGCCCTTTTTACCCTCTCCAACTACACACCCTGTCATTATGAGGGAAGCGAGAGCAACTGGTGTGTGTGTGTGTGTGTGTGTGTGTGTGTGTGTGTGTGTGTGTGTGTGTGTGTGTGTGTGTGTGTGTGCAAAAAAACAGAAAAGCAGCTACATATTCCAAGCAAGAACAAGAGAAAGAGAGGGAGGCCAATGTGATCTCATAGGAGGGCATATAGCACGCCGGTTTAAAAGCTTTAGTGTGTAACTTTTTTTACAATAATGAGCGTCCGTTACATTCAAGCCATCGCCAAATGAGTTGCTACAAAGTTAATTAAGACTCAGCTCCACACAACTCTCTCTGGATTTATTTATATTATTACTACATAGAATTTCTCATGGGGGAGACAGAAACTACGAACTATAGCTTTAAGGAAATTCCGCTGGTCATGTATACGCATTTGATGCTTTTTTTCCCCCGTGTCATTTAAGGCCACGTTCTCATTCCCAACTTGTGGTACACATTCTGAATTCTGAATGGGGGGGGGGGGGGGGGGATACCCAGGGCCCTCATGTGAGGAGGGCCCAAAAAGACGCTAGAATGAATAGCTGTGGATGCACGGTCCTCGTTCTGTCTCCCATCTCTCTTTCCATCTGTGTGTATTCACGTCCCAGTAATGTTTGTTACTAACTTCCCTGGAGTCCTTATGTTTTCTCGCCATGGAGATTTCCTTGGATTGGGGTGGCACCTTGATCGCGGTTGCAGTTGCTGCTGTGGTCCTGCTCGACGCCCTGCACTGTTACTACTATTATTTCTAGTGATAGTTCTATTATCTTTATTGTTCCTATAATTGCCACTGTTCATCATGCCAACTGCTATAATTATTATGAATCATATTTCTCCATATCTGTACATCTGTATCACAGTGTCTCTGTGTCCCAACCGGCAGCGGCAGATGGCCGCCCACCAAGAGCCTGGGTCTGTCTGTTAAGAGGAAGTTTTTCCTCGCCACTGTCGCACCAAATGCTTGCTCTTTGGGGGAACTGTTAGGTCTTTGTAAATTATAGAGTGTAGTCTAGACCTGCTCTCTCTGTTAAGTGTCCTGAGATAACTCCTGTTATGATTTGATACTATAAATAAAATTGAAGTGGATTTTTACATGGAAGCATATATTAAGCATTAGCCATATGGTTAACAGTAACATTCAGATAAGGTCTAACTAATGATCAGACATAAATTATCCTGTGTCCTCGTGTTTTTCTACCATTAAACGTACTGTGCAGGGATTTGAGCACTAGCGTGAAACCTGAACTGACACTTTGCAGTTAGTCAACGTGACGAGATGCTTTTCATCCCTCGTTATCGCAGATACCATCAGATTTACTGAGGTTTCAGATTCAAGTTTCCCATGACTGGGATAAGCAGGCTTGTGACCAGAATGTTAAAGGTTAGATTCACACAAACAATCAAGGCGATCTTAAAAAGCCAGTAAGAGAACTGTCAATGCATTGAAGTGTTAGGGAGGGTTTTGCTGTAAAAACATTACCAGTGGTAAGTCAATTTTCCATCCATAGAGATGAAAAGTGTTGGCAGGATATCCAGACTAAATGGATTATCTGATGTGATGATAAATCACTCGCTGATTAATGCAAATGCTGACATTTAGAGTTAAGGGCTCAATGAACAGAATTAGAGGCTGATCTTTTCTCTCAAATCTCAGGCAGTTTGCGTTCTGAGGGTTAATGTTGTCATAAAGATGTCATCTGTCATCAGGAGGGAGAATTTATAGTGTAAGGTGTTCCCTTGGTCAGAGAGACTGGGCTTTTAACCGGAGCAAACCGATGAGCCATTGGCCCTGCCGAAGTGTCCATGGGCAAGGCACGGAATCCCCACACAACAGGAGCCACTACAGCTAAATGGTAAAGCTGAGACAGTGCCATAGGGCACGGTCACACCAGCATTTGTAACTAAATATTATGGCAAAATAAAATCTTAATTAATCTTAATGGAATCACTGGATTCACTCACAGAGGTAAAGTACATTTGTGTAGAGTCTAACTTTAGTGAACTGTCTTGACAGTGCTGACCTTTGAGTCCTAAATAATAATAATAATAACTTTTATATTTATAGCACCTTTCATGAAACCCAAGGACACTTTACAGAATTACTGTGGCTAAGCTATGGGAGGTTGTAGGCTGTGGTGAACAAGTGGTGTTTCAGGAGTTTTTTTTTTTAAATGTCCAGGGATGTAGCATTTTGGATATCTGCAAGGGAGGGTGTTCCAGGGGGATGGGGCTGCAACACTAAAGGCTCTGTCTCCAAGGTACAGAGTCTGGTGTGGGGAATAGAGAGCAGGCCAGCGTCTGACTTAGTTGGGAGCCAGTGAAGGTGGATGAGGGTTGGGGTGATGTGCTGCCAGGTCTTGGTGTGGGTAAGGACCCTGGCGGCAGAGTTCTGGACATACTGGAGCCTGTCTAGGGTTTTGCTGGGGAACCCAGATAGGACTCCATTGCAGTAGTCCAAACGGGAGGTTATGAAAGCATGTATGAGGGTTTCTGCCACGGAGTCAGAGAGTGATGGCCGGAGTCTGGAGATGTTTTTAAGATTAAAAAAAAAAAATGGAGGAAGCTGTATTGGCTTGTAGAGTAATAGTCTTGATCAATGTAAGTTAATTTGCAGGATAATAATCGCCGAAACATCCGGATGTCCCTCACCTTACAAAACGCCAAAACATAGCCAGCAAGCCATACACTGGAAATGGCATGTTTTGGAGAAGATTTGGATTGTGCAACATGACAGGCCTGCTTGGTTCTTTTCAGGGAATGATTGTAAAGATTTACAAAGAATATGTTTACAGCATTTCCTCTCTAACTGGGACGTTTTGGGACTGATTGGTGGGATTGCTGTGGACGAAGTACACACAGTGATACACTGGTAAGAGCCAATGAGATTTAACCATGTGTCAGCTAATTTAAATAGCTCACGTTACTGTATTGTGTCAACAGTTAACTTCATTTGTTTTGTCTTTTGCGGGGTGCAAATGTTTCACCAAAACAAGTTCCTTCCCGAGACTATTTAGCAGAGCCACCGTCGCTGCGTCTGGAGGCTAGTGATGCAAGACGATTGTGATTGGTTTGAAAAAATTCAAACAACCCAGAGCATTTTTTTCTCCTATCCTGCAATATATCTGTGGAGGAGCCAGACTAGTAGAGTAACCCGTTTTTCCCCCACTCGGGTCTGCGCTGCGTTCCGGAGGCACTGCGGCCCCCGCGAGCAATCGCTGCCATCCCCAGAAGCGTGCGTGAAGCGGCTCTCGGCTTGGCTCTGCTAGAGATATGCGCCAGGTCTATTTTCACGCGAGCCGTTCGGACAGCCAGGCAGGAAGTGAAACAGCGAGACTATCCAGTCAATTCACCAAAAGACACCCCCAAATATCGTTTATGTCTCCCCTACAACACCACGGACAACGATCTTGGAGTTTGAAAAACATAATACCACATCACAGATCACCAGAAAAGAGAAGGCACAGACGCACCCAGTGGAGAATCGGGGGAGTAATATTATGCTCTGCTGGAGTACCTGTTCCAAAAAGAGGAGTGGATGGAAGAAATAACTGTTTGTTTTCTTCTGTCTGGTTAGAGTTAGAGTGCAAGGTAGGTCAACAAGCATGCAGGACCAACTATTTCACAAGGACATGCAAATTATTTCTGGTGCGCCACTTTCTGGTGCTGTAAAGGTGGAGTTGTGGAGTTCCTCTAAAAGCCCTAGATGCTGCCTCATACAAAACTCTCACTGTACTCATATCAATGTTGCCAAAATCTCTAATTATCTCTAATAGAAAATCCTAATTTGACATTTAAAATATGTGTCTTGCTGGTGTATTTTGAAAATATATCCATTAAGAGGATATTGAGGCTTGTTAATTTACCAGTGGGAGTGCTTGCATGCATGATTAGTATGTAACTGGAGAATTAATAAGAGTCTAGAGCGGCTCAGTGATGGCCCAGACACACCAAACTGACATCAAAGAACTGGCGGCGATGAAGGTCGACTGTTACGCCACTTCACGTTGAACGGTAAGGACTACAGCCAACAGCAAACTAGCATGAACGTTTTGCGCCTGTGTTAGAGGAAATAACTGCCCATACCAGCTGGTGCAATAGTCTATATTCGTCATTTAAAAAGGTAAACCGAAAGACTGACAGCACGGATTTTGGACGCTAGTTAGCGAGCTAGCACATTAACAATCCATCCAAGTCTAGGCATAGTGTTTACAATGTTTATCATCTTAGTTTGACACGTTAGCAGGCTAACAATGTACAGCTGAGGCTGATAGGAATGGGAATGAGTTTTGCAGGTAATTGGTCATTAACCAAAGTATAGGACACATTAAAGTTTCGACTTTATGATGGTGCTAGATCAAAAGTAAAGCGGTTACCAGTTACAATTCATTCTGAGCGGATTCATCCTCTGGGAACAATGAAAGCCTGCAACATGTTTTGTGTTATTTCACTGGATAAATGAAGGATTGACCTTCTACAGGATAACTCAGAGTTAGTTCGTTCTCTGAGCACCACAGACATCTTCATGCCAATCCATCAGATAGTTGTTGAGACATTTCACTAAAAAAAAAAAATATTACCCTCATGGTAACGCTAAGGGCAGGTGCGTTTAGGGCGTGTCCGAATCCACTTTTGCTAGTTTAACGGTGGAAAAAAGGGTCTGTGTGCCAGGCACATGGTTCAAAAGGGTTGTACTTAGTTGTCTTAATTAATTCATGGGTGTGTTTTGGGCGTAACATGCAATAAACCAATCAGAGATCATCTCCTGTTCCCTTTAAAAGCCAGGCGCGTTTGGACCTTGGAGCATTGCTATTATGATGGAGGATTTGCTGAGCAGGAAGGAGAGATTTTCAGGAGAAGAAACTGATCTGCTCGTGCGTGAAGTAAAAGTGCGCGAGCAAATCATATCATAATTCTTTTTCACATTGTAATATTTTTATTTTTAATCTTTTGCATGTTTGTGTGCTGCTGTGTGTCCCTGTGTGTGTAACATGAATAGTGTGCGCGCTGTGCACGAGCCTAGGCCCATTTCACTAATGCGCTGTTGAAATAACAATGAAATGCTGCGTTATTGACTTTAGACCAGGTTTTTGTTGGTCAATGGCGCTATCACTTTCTGCTGCCTCAAGAATGCACCTGAACACACCTCCCTGTAAGACCAGCACGCCCATGCAGACGGAAATTCCGCCGGATTTCACTCATTTAGGCCGGATATCCGTTACCTTCCTCTGTCTTTGTGTTGGCGTTCTAACCTCCGGTGGATTTGTGAGGACTATAGTTAACTGCTCCTCAGATCTCTGCAGGGTAAATCCAGACAGCTAGCTAGACTATCTGTCCAATCTGAGTTTTCTGTTGCACGACTAAAACTACTTTTGAACGTACACGTTTCACCAAAACAAGTTCCTTCCCGAGGGCAGGGGCGATTCTAGGATCTGACCTTTGGGGGGGCTCAGCCCCTAATGAGCAGTTGATAGCAGGGCATGCCCCTGTAAGATATATATTTTTTTAAACCCTTAAATCATGACTTCTGAGTTTTGGAGAAATAAATAGACAGATTGAGACATGCAATTATGACAAACTATCAACATATTCAAGGCATCTGCTGTGAAAAAAAGATGGCAACTACAAAGCATGATTATTGCAGCACATACCCAGGGGCGTCGGACTGGGGGGGGGGAAAGGGGACTGAGTTCCTCATGTGAGGAGGACCCAAAAATATGCTAGAATGAATAGCTGTGGATGCGGGGAGGGGCCCATAGAAAATGCCTTTCTACAGGGCCCAGAATTTTAAGCTACACCCCTGCACATACAGTACCTTGAACTGGTAAAATAAGCCTTAACATATTTTTAGACAGGATTATTCATGGTTTTTTCTGCTCAACTTTTTCATTTAAATCATTGATAGAAACTGATATGGTTATACAGCTAAATGATGAATAATCTCATCTAATAATGCCTCTGAACCAGATGGGGAAAATCCAACATCTCTTTTTCTTAAGAGCCTGGGCCTGATAATAAAAGCATTTACTCTAATACAACAACTACATTATATGATAAGTAAGACATCAATAAATCTGAGAAGACCAACTTTAATGATGAGCCACAAAACAATATTATGCAATACATGAAATAAATCAGAGGCCAATGAATAATATCTATCATATGTATATAGCAAAAAAACACATAAAGAGGGAAGAAAACTAGTCCTCTATGAAATGCATATGTTATTATAATGTGAATGGAATATATTAAGTGTTTTAAGTGTTTTTGCCCATACAATATATGTCCACTTTCTCACCTGGTTCTCCCAGGTGCCTCTCTTTGTCCACTCTCTCTCCATCCTGCTCTCTCTCTATCCTCCTATCCTGTCAGTCGTATCACTGACAATCACATACAAAACATTTTGTAATCAACTAGAAAATATTCTTCAAATAAAAGAGAAAACAAAACACAGTAGTCCTACTATATATACAGTATATATATATATATATATATATATATATATATATATATATATATATATATGTCTTATAGGCTACCTAGCCATCTTCTCACCTTGTTTATCTTGCTCTCTCTGCCCTTCTCCCTCTCTATTCTCCTCACTCCTTTGTTCTGTCAACCAGAAGGCAAATGTAATCGACTAATCAACAGAGAATGTATCGTGTAGGCTACCAAAGGTTATACATTCACCTATTTATAACATATGTGAATATGGGGTTGCTGTTCAGTGCAGTGGGATGTTAAAGGCTTATCTTTTACTTTATCACCTGAACCTGGCTGCTTTAAAAAAAGAAACATATATCCATCTATGGGGAAACAGACTGTGAGTCAGAGTTTGTTGTTCCAGTGTTTCAGTTCTGATATGAATGAGTCTGATGATCCGTCAGGTCGAATTATTTATTTTTCATTGGCATTGACAGTTAAAAATAAGAAAGTGTCTGGTAGGGAGGTAACTGCAGTACCAGGCTATTTTTAGCGGTGCTCAAGCCGTTACGGCAGGCTATTAATAGCACACTTTAAAAACTCATTGTAGGCTACTCCTAAGCGACATTTGCCTACAGTTAGCAATTTTGTCTAACGTTGCACAACAAAATTGGACTCCGTGGTGAATAAGCTAGGCTAATTCAGATATGATTGCCATCATTGTGGTCAGGGAATCACAGATTGGTTACACAAATACTACACCTGTAGCCTACTTAACGTGTTCATTCGATTCAATTTAATTTTCACTCCATTAGCCATACCTTTTCAGTGGTTAAAAGTAGCCATACTCTGACGACTGTTCCCCAAAGTTATCTGCACAGACTGAACAGTAGGCTGAGGCGCCCTCGTTCAGGGAATCGCAGATAGGCTGTTGACTTTAGGCTACAACTGAGCTGAGCCTGTCGTCATTCATCCTATTCCATCGCTAAAATCAGGTTTGCAAAAGTAATAAGGTTTGAGCACTAAACAATTTCACAAAATCACAATGATAAGGGGATCAGGGGTGCTGAGATGATTTTTAGGGGTGCTTCAGCACCCCTAAAAATAGTCTAGCGCCGCCTATGCCCGAGGCTATTTTGCAGCGGCACCGTGGCTCCGTCCGGAGCTTAGCACCGCCCAAGACGATTGCAATTGGTTTAAAGACATGCCAATAAACCAGAGCACGTTTTTCTCCCATCCCAGAATGCTGTGTGGACTCGCCAGACCCTCCTCTGCAGCGCTGTGGAGGTAGGTCTGGTCATGCGAGACTAGCAGAACAGCAATATACATACTATATGTGCTGTCATCACACATAAAATCCATATATAGCAGCTTTAAATGTTGTATGTTTTGTTATATAGATGTTTGTGTTTGGGGATGTAGAATTAGAGGTGAGAAGGTAAAAAGAGCTGTGACAGCTTGCATATGTGATGATCCATCAGTGTTGACTTGTTTCGTTTAAACCCAATCATGTTTGGGCGGAGGGCGAAGGACAGTTGCTTTCCTCAGGAGTCAAGTGATGACATGTGAGCATCAGAGGAAACTTGTCACTCTGCCCGAAATGTACCCTCATTAGCCGTCCCTACGTGGTGATGGGTAATTAGTGCGCCTGGGTGTTCACAGGGCGGCAGACATATAGTTCTGAATCTCGTTCAGCCTCCTCCTGCTATCTCGGTTTGGGTTTGGTGCCAAATGAGATTGATAACCGGCTAAATAAAGACGGATCGACCGGCGTTTCGCTCCAAGAGCACTGAGCACCCACTACAGGCTGAGTCATCCGTCCTCTGCAACAGTACTATCGATCTTCCCTTGTCGAAAGTACAGCTACTGGCAGTGTAAAAAATAGAGGACACTGTAGTGGGGGTGCAGAGGTTACAGTGTCACATCCAGGCCGACTACCAGCTGTCTCTGGCTTTTTCTAAAAGAGTGACTCAACGTTTAAGACAGCGGGATGTAACAACCCTTTGAAGAGACAGAGAAGTGCAGGTCAAAGCAGATCAACATCATAGCTCAATAAATCAGACACAGGGAAAACAATCATATGTCCTGTCTTACTCCAGAGGAATGTCACTCCAAGGTGTCAGGAATTTCTCTGTTTACCCAATAAGAACACATAGATGCTCTGGTCAGTCTTGCTTCTGCAGCGGCTACCTCGACTCAGACAAATAGAAAAGTCAACTAGTCTAATTTACAGAGTAGTCAGATTCCTTCTCATTAACATGGCTGGCTCCAGGGGAAGTTAAGCTGGTTGACACCAGACCCTTCTCAGTTGTAACTGAGAGTGAGTCTGGGCAAGCTTCATTCGCAGCACATTTCCAAAGGCGCGTCACCAACAGATGCCACTCAAATGCCTCTGGGCGCAATTGGATAGTCCTTCAACCAATCAGACCAACGATCCGGGTGACGTAGCAGCGACAGCGTAATCGTAATCATGTAAAGCCCGCCTCAACGGTTGTGATTGGTGCCTCGATTTGGAAAAATTGGAAATGGGCTTGAATGGGCTCTTGGCCAGACGGACTTGCAGAGCAAATCTCAAATTTGCCGGAAGTTCGTCAGGGTTTTCCCAGTCAAATTACAAACCCTAGCTATGTTGCTGGCATTCTCTTCCCATTAAGCACTATACTTTTTTTGCATATATATATATATATATATATATATATATATATATATATATATATATATATATATATATATATATATATAAATAAATGGGGATAGCACACTTTTGCTCAGTGTGTCCTCAAAGGCTTTCATGGCGTATAAAACAATCAGACAAGCACTTTATGTGAAGCACAGTGAGGCTTTAAGAGCAGAGGACCTCCCATACCAGCACCTAGGGGTGATTATGTCAAAATATATCCCCCATGCATTGGTAAAGACCATATCATACAACGTAATGATTTCATTGTTCTCAGCATCACCCTCACGAACCTTTGGCCCTTTTACTTTATGGTGCAATTCCAGGTCCCTGGTTTCACACTGTGACACACTGTTCGAACATGTCTGAGCACCTTGGCTTGACTGGTAAGACCCACAAGCCTCTGGAGAAATCTGTTTCCAATTACTTTGCTTATGAAACTTCAGTTGTTTTCCTGAATGCCCAGGGAGCTGCTGGGGGATTCACGAGCTGGCTGTGAGCTACCGCCAGACCCGTTTGGAACCCCTGTCTGTCTCAAGGCTCCTTGTTAACACACTGCTTTTAGCCCCAAGGGTGGCTGGATGAGTGACGGAGGGGGGTTAGGTTTCACAGGCCCTCTCAGGTCCTGTCGGGGTCACTGCTGGTGAGCCGGCAAACCGAGCACATATACCCCCGAAACTTCACAGCTCGATTTATTAAGCTAGCTCACATTGACCTTGTTAAAAATGAACCGTCTAGACCAGTAATTTCCCAACCAGGGGTACTTGTACTTGTGTGTGGAAAGATCATAGAGTAGCTCAACTAATTTCCAAAAAATTGAAATTAGAAGAATATACCCACATATTAACATTAGTGTCAACTTTAACACCTGAACACTACCGTTATGTTATTAAATAGTGAATTATATAGGGTACGACAAAACGAGATTTCGGACACTCACTGAAAACACATATTCACACAATAATTCAACATATTATTAGCAAATATAAATCCCCACTGAGGATAGGCTTACTGGCCTGTAGGTAAGGTAGTCACTAAGATAGCCATCCACAGATACAGTTCATTCTGAGGATTTACTGTTCCACATGTATGTTTTAAAATTAAAAGAAGATTTATAAAAACATGCCAACAATTATAAGGCTATTTTAAAAGCTTAGTATTCTATGCAAAAAAGGTATGTATAAAGGCTTTAGGCTGCCCTACACGTAGGATCAGACTACACAAATTCAGTCCCATTTTGACCCGACAGACACGTCGCAGATAAACGGTCAAAGTTGTTCCCGATAATGAGGGTCGGGACTGGCGTCTTTACCTCTTGTAGTGTGACATAATCAAAGATCAGCGATCGAACGTCTGGGACGCTTTACGACCACGACGCATTTTTGGCATAGTGTGACATGTTCTATGACGTGTTCCTTGACAATGACCAATAGGAGAGAGAGTGTTCTCTGCCTCTCATATGTAACCATGGCGAGAAAGGAGAGACGCTACTGCTGCTGTATGCTGGAGGAAAGATACACACAGTGCTCATATAGGCTTTTACTTGTAGTCTTGCCACTCTTCTGTCCAAGGCACAGCAAGCATTTTTGGCAATACGTCCGTCTAGTTTGACATAGTGAAAGAAAATCAGTTAATTTGACAGTTTAGTTGTATGAAATAATTAACAATATCCACTTTTATATAATGAATAGTGTTATGTATACATTCAGAACATACAGTGCTTTGGGAATTGATGAAGGTGTATGCAAGTTCATCTGACAAAAAGGGTTGTTCTAGACAACTGAGGTGCGTTGTTAAACACAATGCATGTTCTCACACCATCTGAAATATATTAATCATGGCTTCCCCCTTTAATATCTAAGAAGGATAGCCTGATGCTTGCCTGGCATGTGTTGTTCAGTGCTCTGATAATGAGGTAGTTCTTTTTAAATGTGCAGCAGTTATTCGATACAAACCTCCTGAGCCATAGAAAGTCCTTCAACTGACGAACACAACTGATTCTCTCAGCCTTTGAGACAATCCATAAGCATGAATAATCTATAATCTGCTTGCCTTTGGCTTTGATCACATGAGAGGTAAGAAAATCCATTTGATGATGTTGAAACATTGTGAATAGTGTTGGAATGCTTCTCACCGTGTTTATAGAGATATGGGAAATACATTGGTTATACAACCCAGGACTTTGAATTTAGACCACGCACACAGTCTGTTAGTACCCCCCCCTTTTTTCTTTTGATCCTATAACTGCCTATTCCTGTTTCCAAGAAAGACACACCTTGTGACACCCATCTTTGAATTGTTTCCTATTGGTGGTTTTCTTGGGAAGCCACAAAATTGCAGAGACGTCAGTTCTTTTGTCAGTTTGTGCGTGTATTTCTTTCCAGCTCACGGAGGTACGGTAGCTCGTCTGCTGCCGTCAATTGATTCTGAGGCTTCTTCTGACCCAAACTCTGATGCTCAACGGTGTTACTGCTACGGAGAGACGCTTCACTGCCAAATTAGCGCACGGATCATTCCTCCTCTAAAATTGGCAGCTGTCAATGCTAATGATCTATCAAGAGGGCAGAAGTGAAAAAGACACAAAGGGCCTTTAGACAGGATTTCAGGAATGCCGAGGTCAAGAGTCCACGTCCCTCCAATTTGATTTATTCAGTTAACAGTTCAGTTCTATTTTCTGTATATATTCTCTGTCCCATCATGGAAGTCTAAATGTTGTTTCAAAGCCTTCTCCACATAATACAATCCTGTTGGGGAAATACTGACCTTTATGGTGCTTGGTATCGGACCTTTTAGAGCCCCTGAAGTCCTGACAAGACAAAGGACTTGGAAGCATTCACGCAGGGACGGGTAAAGCTGGGTGGGCCCTTGCTGCCCAATTTTGTGCATACATTTGAAAGATGAATGAATGAATAATAAGTAGGAATTCAATAATGTATAGTTCAGAGTTGACCTGCTTCCCAAAACCCCTGTTGGCTCTGCCTCTATGGCAGGATCCAGTCCAGATGATACAGTAGATCGGCTGATAAATAAAGATATTTATGTCTCTATATTTTGCAAAGCCCTTAACGTAACGCTCATAATTTGTTTAGTGAGCTACCGTACAAACTACTGCTTCTACGTCATGGAAGAGGATATTTAATTATCACAAGATCCATGGGATGAAAAAGTCGGCTTTTCAAATTCGCGGTGTGCCGTAGAACCTCAATACAGCCTGAGTACCGACCAAAATGTTTTAGCAACATTGAGTTTTGGAAAGTGTTAAGTGCTGTTGTGAATATGTCACATTCCATTCTGTCAAAACTCAGAGCAAAGCCTGTCTCATCTGTTCTAATATGTATCATAAATTGTTCCACTGTTTTCCTCCCTGAAGATTCATCCGTGTGAACCGTCCCCTGGACCAATCCTTCTTTCCTCTGGAGCCTCTCCATTAGCTTTCGACTCTCACATCATCTAAGTGAATGGAGGGATTGTTAGAACATGTATATACCCTTGTGTGTCTCAACAAACCTTTAGAACTTTGGGAACTGAAGCCTGCATCGTGTCACTTTGTTCTCCGAGCGCTCGCCACTGCTTTCACAATCAACATTTACATTTTTACATTTATAGTCAATTGTACTTGTATTGGGCTAAACCTATATGTACTATTATAATAGTGTCTAATAATGTCTTTTTAGGTGTGACATTGAACGATCTGTCCAGGGACAGCAGATGTAAAATAGCCTTTTGGCTAATTCTGGCACATTTTTCATTTTCATATGTATTATTAGTGTGCATTGTCCCTGTTAAATAAACCTGAAATAAATCAATAAATAAGGCAGGAGCACTTCTGGGATCCCTTTAACCACCGGTGCTCATGGAAGGGAATGCAATTCACAAAAAGGAAGAAGAATCAAGTCCAGGCACTCAAGGTTGGTTTTGTAACCAACCTTGAGTGCCTGGACTTGATTTTTTATGACTTTTTTTGGTCATAATTCTTCCTTTTTGTGACCTTTGACTGTATTACTGCATGTTGCATTTCTAGCCTGAACAAACCCACCATTTTTTAAATAGTTTAGCCAGCGGCGTTTTTTTTTTTTTTGCTGCCTCCAGCTTCTTTTGAAACTAAATTTGTCTTCTGTCAAACAGCCACATGATGAGAATCAAAAACAACACACCTTCGACGTTCTGTGTCTGTGTGTGTGTGTCGCGGCAGCCATGTGGAGGAGGGTCTGGCAATGCGAGACTAGGATACAACCAACTGGTCCGCTCCCAGTACAGCATCAAACAGAACCACTGAAGATATTATTTCAATGCCAAACAATCTCAATTATTTCGTGAGAGCAGAGAGAATAGTTGGGTTATGTTCTTCCCTGCGATGGAACACCAGCTTTTACAGGGAAACTACTTCATGTGTTGAAGATGGGCGTACGTGTGAGATCTGTGCAGAAATGCATGTTTCCATAAACACTGAGGTCAAGAGAAGAGGATGAGCATTGCCTGGTCGTGTTGTCATGGAGACCATCAGAGAACGTAGATAATATCACCGGCTTACTTCAGGCACACTTTTTACCGTTCATTTCAATCATAACACCTGCTTTTCCTCCCTGGCTCGATACAGATGAGGGATAATTGTATAATTTAAAGTGCTCATATTATGCTCATTTTCAGGTTCATAATTGCATTAGACATTGTACCAGAATAGGTTTACATGGTTTAAGTGAGACATCTCACTTCTGTTCCATCTTTGTTGGGAGTCGCACATGCGTAGTACCTAGGTAAGGACTACTAGCCAGTCAGAAGCAGAGTATGAGGGCGTGTCCTGACAGTACCTAGGTAAGGACTACTAGCCAGTCAGAAGCAGAGTATGAGGGCGTGCCCTGACAGTACCTAGGTAAGGACTACTAGCCAGTCAGAAGCAGAGTATGAGGGCGTGTCCTGACAGTACCTAGGTAAGGACTACTAGCCAGTCAGAAGCAGAGTATGAGGGCGTGTCCTGACAGTACCTAGGTAAGGACTACTAGCCAGTCAGAAGCAGAGTATGAGGGCGTGTCCTGACAGTACCTAGGTAAGGACTACTAGCCAGTCAGAGTATGAGGGCCTGCCATGCTAGCAGCTAGGCGAGCATTATAACGTGTGTTCCAAAGTGACCACGTTTGTCTCTGAAGTAAAGGCTGGACTACAATAGAGCTGTTTGGAGCAGTTTGTGAACAGAGTTTTCTGTTGGAGATGGTAAGTCCCTTTGGGGGGGACTTTGGGCTTTTTCACTTTGTGAACCTATAACGTGTACAAAAAGATATATAACACAATAAAGGAAAGGGAAAACGCCAAAAAGCATAATATGAGGACTTTCATCCGCTGCATTCGGAGCTCATGTGACGGCTGCCTTTCTCTTTCAATGCAGTAATGACTATCGCCGTGTGTCCATGTGGATAAGAGGGCGGCCACTTGTCAACTAAACCCTTCAACAAAAATAACCAGAAATGAGATGCTTCTAAATTCAAAAAACATTTATTTAGACATGTGTGGCTCATATGAGCAACAACTGCAAGAAAAAGGTTTCATACCAAAAGGGGAATATATCCACTTTGAACCAAATAGATGTCACCCTCTAGATGCTGACAACTTTGATCTCTAGAAATAGTTCCATGCCAGTAATTAAAATATAATTTTAGAATGAAAAATGCAATAGTCATCATCGTAGAACTGAAAGTGAGTACAGAAGGAAAGCATTGCACAGAATTGCAATGCTGCCGAAAGACATTTTCATTAATGACATGACAGAGAAAAATACTTTAACCAGTGAATCTCAAGAGGCACACATTGGGAGTTGATAAGAGCCATGTGCTGCCGAGTTATCGGATTAAGATTTGATTTAGGAGTTGATAAGTAAGATTGCCTGCTGCCCCCCCCCATGTCATTTCTCCTGGAGTCAGAACGACTAATTTAACAATCAGGGTGCTTTATCTGGAGCACTTTTCTCTGACCTTTTGAACACATGGCATCTTCTGAAAAAGTCAATGAAATCTGGTGTTTAATCAGGTTGGGCTCACACTGATGATGATTAGTCTGAAATGAGTTAAAACATGAAAGCTGCTGATTAATTGTGAGCATGCGTGGAGATACTATGCATACATGCGCCGTAAACAGCACGTGATGAGTGTGCAAACATCCACCGTGGAATGTTTGAATTTTTCCAGCTGGACTGGCGCAGTGCTCCGGCTCTGTGCGCACAACCGGACCACCACCGAGGAAAACAGAGAGGGTAAACAAAAAACAAAAAAGCAGAGGAAATTAACATTTTGACATTTCATACAGACAATTTCATGGTTTGTTTTACATGAGAGAGCAGTGCTGTTGACATGTATATAACAGGAGGCTGAAAAGATGAAAGTAAAAGTATCTGTGGATTGGTTGATCCAAAACAATAACTAACCGTTCACTTAGCGCTGCTCTACCTAGATCCCGTTGCTACGGCTGTAGCTTTCCGTTCTCCCACAGCCATATGCCGTTTATATGACAGTAATACAGAAATTCATAGTATTCTTTGAAACATTATGGGTCCTTGATTTTGGACCAGAGCAGCTTCTCATTTCTAGTGTCCGCTGATTTTGCTGACTGACATCTGATGGCAACCGTTGCTGCGCTGTAGCTAGCTATATAGCTAATTGAGCTAACGTTAACTTCATGAGTTGGTTTAAAACACAAGCCATGTTTCCATCTACATGTTTTTATGCAAATTAGTTATTATCTAATGAAGAATGCCTTATGGAAACAGTAATATGCGAATGAATTTCTTGGATATCGACACAAAGTTTGTACGTTCGATCTCATCGGATTTTCTCTTAATCGGTAAACAGCTTATGCGATAAACGCTGATGGAAACTTTATATGCCGAATAAATAATAAATTGCGATTACGTTTTAGGTCATTTTACGGTTGCAACCATTTTTCATTTCAGTCACATATTTCCGCTTTCTTTGGAGACATGGCGGGTGTCAACAAAGACAGATATAAGTGGACGCACGAGGAGACAAGAGACTTTAATTTAATTCACGACCGAAAAATAGGGGCTATTTTAGAGATTTTTACTGGCATTTACCTGCATCATCATAGCGATGTTTTGATAGCGCCGTTGTTGTCTTACTATATCTTGATATGTCGCTATCAGCTGTCACATAAGCACTATTATAACTTGTGCAATATTAATCATTTGTAGGTAGACGGCGCAATCTATTTTGGCTAGCAAACTTTGTTCGCAGTGCGAAAATGAATGGAAACACCTAAAAATGTCTCAAATCAATTCGATATACCAATTTAATTGTAAAACAGCATGTGACGTCATTACGCCCACGTTTTTAGTCGCTTTAAAGCCGTTGGATGGAAACCCGCTTTCACCGGCTTTATGCGCATGAATGTTTTGAACGATCTTCAGATAATTTGATTGACGAAGTGGATGGAAACATAGCTGCTGTCTCCAGCTGACTCTTCTTCTGAAACATGCATGTGGCGGCTGCATTCGTGATATAATGCTAAAAGAGTGAGGCGACAGCGGCCTGTCCCAGCCAATAAGTCAGTTACCAGTTAATGATCGACATGAAAGACATGTAACACTAAATAAAGAAACAGCACTGTTCTTGCATTGTAGTGTAGAGTTAGTTTGAACGATCAAGAAAAATGTAAGATCAGACTGTTATTTCATTCCAACATATGGCTCACACTATTTGACTGCTCAGCTTGTATACTTGTTTGAATTTTGTTTGAGTTTGGCAAACACAATGGTATCTCAGGTAACGTTGCTGGGCTCTAAACTTGATCAAGAGCGGCGCATTGGGACATGAGCTAAATTAACCTAAAAATGATCAATTGATTTTATTTTGACACGTCCTATGTCCCTATGTAAACATCAATCAGGCTAGAAAACGTAAAAGGAACGTCTCAGAACTGCACCCGTGCATGTTGGCTTACATGCAGCTGGGAACAATGGTCCAGCCTTATCCTCGCAGAGAACATCGTGGTATAACTCAAAATATTAAAATAGGAAGAAAAAAAAGGCATAACTGCTGTGTATGGATAGAGCTTGAGCTGAGTTTGGTGAACACAGAAACATAAAAACACGCAGACACAGGAAGAAATGTCGACTTCTCCAACCATCATTACAAATGTGCGTTACTCCCGTCTAACCCTGGTGCTGGTAGGCCTGCTAACATGGCAGTTCACAGCGCGTGTTCAGTTGATCTCGGATAAACTTTTCACTTTCTTGCCTCCATCCCAGCCGTCTCTGTGTCCCTCCACTGGCTTGATGTTTTGCGAAGCCGTATTACACAAGGCAGGTAACAAAGAGTTTGTGACACGGTGGGTGGTAAATCCCCAAAATACACACCAACAAAAGGAGATTGTTAGTACAAGAATTCCGACTGATGCTCGGCTGGCAGAGTAAGCCACCATGCCAACAGCAGCAAAGGTTTCCTCAGTGCTGTGGGTGATGGCTGGTGTTTTCCTACCATCGATATAATATGCAAGTGCTTTGGTGCAAATTATGCAGATGAAAATCTGTACTGAGAACAGTCAAAATTTATGGAATATAACGTCTTTTGTGTGTAAAAAAAAAAAACACAAAACAAGCGAGGGGGAGAAAATAGTTTCCAAACCACCATGTGGTTCAAGTGAAGTGAAGCAGAGGAATGTGCTGGCCAGCGAGAGATGGGCAACAACATCCCCACAAGGCTTAAGGAAAAGTGACAAGCCGGGGGGAGGGGGGGGGCAGGAGCAGCGTTTCCCCCCCCCCCATCACCGTCGATGCCGCCTCAGTCGCCCACATCGCTGTCTTGGTCTCCTATGACCCACAGGAAGTGGAAGCTGAGCGCCAGCAGGGCGGTGCCCAACAGGTCACCCAGGGCTGTCAGGTAAGGGATGGAAAAACTGTCGGGATCTTTGCCGCTCCGCCACATGGAGTGCACCATCCAGTCTGCTATGCATAACAGCAGCAACACCTACAGAGAGAGAGAGAGAGAGAGAGAGAGAGAGAGAGAGAGAGAGAGAGAGAGAGAGAGAGAGAGAGAGAGAGAGAGAGAGAGAGAGAGAGAGAGAGAGAGAGAGAGAGAGAGAGAAGGGTTTGACTGTGGCTTGCATGAGGATATTAGGAAGCCTACATGGTCACTTCTCTCAGAAAGAATAGGCCGACAACATGGGTGGTAGGGGCGTTGGAATGAACCACTGCATCGATGCATCGCGATGCGGACGTAGAGGATTTTGCATCGATGCAGCGACAGACCATAATCGATTATTGCCTGCTGATGTTACCTGTTGATTTTCGGGGTCGTTGCTTTCTTATGTTTCTGCCTTTTGTCTGTTGTCTGCGGTGTTCAGACTCTGCTACATTCAGGAAGTGTCTTTTTTTTTTAAGAGCAGATACAATAAAAAGGGGAGTTCATACGTATCGGACTGCTGGAATTTGTTGATGAAAACCATGTGTAACAATATATAATCATATTGAGGAGGTGGCACATCGCGATGCATTGTGATATCGAATTGAGTGGAATCGTTGACAGGATCATCGTAATCGAATTGTGAGACCAGTGAAGATTCACACCCCTATTGGGTGGACATTGAGCGGGAATTAAATCCTCCATTTAAAACTACCAATTAGTTAAGCCAGAATTCAGAAATTAAAGGAATAGTTTGAAGTTTTGGGAAATATGCTTCTTCGTTTTCTTTTGGAATGCTACAGTGTACATAAGAAATAAAAACCTCCCCCCCACAGATGAGGGGCAACAAGCGCACGTTAACACAGGAGCGCACCTACATAGTAAGCTGTTTTAAATTTAAAATGTTCAATGCCTTATGCCAATGTTGATGTGACCGAGCCCGACGCGAACCCCAACATCATTTCTAAATATCTGTCCGAACCCGGCCATCCATCCTCTAGTTAGCCAGCATTAGCTAGGAGGGCTAACTTGGCTTGTTTACTTCATTACGTGAACGTCTTTATCACCCTGAACGTCCTGCAGAACCCGTCTGGCAGTTCAATAAAGCGTTGCTCGATAATAAATACCTGAAAAAAAGGAATAAATAGTTTCATATCCGTATGGATCAGCTAAATCTGATTCGACTGAGAACGTTCTGGAGTCGGGTACAGTGCTAAATAATAATGGTGGTTGTTTTTGTCAGTTGACTCATTTCACTAATACAGTATGTGGTAGAGATGGACCTGAATCTGGCTCCTCCTGAGTGTAATTTGATGTATATTTTTGATTTCTTTTGACTCGTTTAGTAGTGTCTTTTCAAGGCAATACCAAAGAATGATGCGGCAAAAGAAAAAAAGAGGATAAGAAGAGGCAGTCTGAGTGTAATCCTTAACCAAAGAGCAGAAAGAAAAGCAAGACGGAGACAAGAAAAAGCTTGTGTTATCAAGGCTGGGAGGAATAGGTGCTTCAAAATGCAATGCAGAATGGCATAAACACTTAAAACTGTAGTGGGAGCAGAGCGGAAGACGAGTAATGGACAGAGCAGCAGACCGAGAGACGAGTTAAGAGAGTGTTATTCATAATTCAAGTTTCCACGCACGGAGGCAACGGTGCCGAGAGTAAAAGAGAAGTCTATTAAAAGATAAGGACAGGACTATAATTTTGGGGGAAATGAGCTGTCCAAAGTTGGCAGTACAAACATTATGAAAACAAATAAGATATGACAGTCATGGAAAGATATTGACATAGTGAATAAATACAAGCAGTGATGATGGTATCAAGAGATAAGCAGGGATGATTGATTAGGATAGTCTATTATTTTCTGTGTAAAAAAACACAATGTACAAGTTTTGATAACCTGCTGACAGCACCACTTGTCTTTGAATGTGGGAGAGTTTGTGTGATGTAATGTGTAATCCCATTCAACAACATGGCCTCCTGCTTTTCAATCCAATATTGTTCAGTCATGACGCGATGAGAGAGTCTCACAGGCGAACAACAAGCTTTCCAAACCCGACTATCCACAAGCTAGGGTGTCACGGCTTTGGCTTTTATTCGTGATGACAGGGTGGCACAGTTGGACATCCTCTCAGTTGTTGCAATTGTGGCTTTTGTAGCATCGCTTGCCTCAAACTGTCAACTACGATCCATCATTTACAGCACACAGCTTCCCATCGAGGATATTACTTTAGTTTTTTTTCCCCCTCAGACTAACAAGGAAAGGGAGGAAGAGACAGAGAGGAACATTGGTCATCTTTTTAAGGATTAAGATGCATCCAACATTTTCCACAGTTAGCCAAAACAAATGAAAAATGAACGAGACAAATGAAACGGAATGGTGATCCATCATGGCGCCTCTCTCTCCGTGTCTGTATTTGGTCCCTAATCACATCTGAGTAGCGCAAGAGATGGAGTGTCTACAAGATAAAGTTGTTTGGTCTCCTGAGATGGCCATGGCAACGGTCGCCATTGGCGTTTGTATCAATTTCTCCAATTACAAACCACTTACACAGGTGGCAGAAATATACAGCGGAAAATGAGTCGGACTGTTTTGACATTTTGTTGAGGATGCTGGGAGCAGAATAAGTCGAATGCAATTCCTCTGGCGCTCTAACAGTGTTGGACAGAGGCGCAGGAAAAAGTTTGGTGCTCCTACGTGTGCGAATCATGCAGTGTTTTAGAAATGTTCTTTTGTGTAGCAACGTCATACGGAACATGAATCCTTTGAATGTGTCTATACACACCTTTTGGTAGGCAATGGGCAAAAACAGGTTTTTATTATTATGCTAAACATCTCTTGCTTTTTCCGTGAAGTTCCAAGTCAGATTCACAAATGCTCTGAACTGCACAAACGTGTTGTAAATCATTTGGAAATCATTTCAGCTCTATGAGTGCTGCCTGCTTGTGACATTTGGTCATTAGTAGAATTGACGCTCTTGAATTGCTAAATAAGACTACATGTTCCATTCTGTTGGTGGGCAAGTTTCTTAAAAAAAAAAAATGTTACCCACGAGGGGCTGGATGTTATTTAGAAGAACTTTGGAGGATGGTACCCTGGGAATGAGCAGGGAATTTGTTTAACTTTAGACATTGCTAGGGTCTCTGATTGTAATTCCTGTAAACTAATTGAACATTACTT
Organism: Sander lucioperca; assembly: GCF_008315115.2. Taxonomy (NCBI): domain Eukaryota; kingdom Metazoa; phylum Chordata; class Actinopteri; order Perciformes; family Percidae; genus Sander; species Sander lucioperca. The sequence continues at coordinate 1,835,159 of NC_050192.1, read as the reverse complement.
GTTACAAAAATGCTTTGAGAAAACACTGCATAGTGTGTGTGTGTGTGTGTGTGTGTGTGTGTGTGTTGCTTCAGGTGTTTGCAAGACTTATGACTTGTACTTGCCCCCAAGAACATGACATTTGACTTGCTCCAAAAGAGATTTCGGTGCCACTTGAATGCCTGCGCTGACCTCTGGATGTTACAGGCAACAGAAGCATCCCTTCACGTCAAGTTAAAATTACACTTGGCAGAAGGTAACGTTAGCTTACCGTTTGCCTACCGTTAGCCTACGGCTTAAACACGGTTAAAATGTTTAAAGTCGGGGAGATGTCGGAGAAACCACACCCACAAGACTTCATGGTGCATTCAAGTGCACATCGTAAACTCATGGTGCATTCAGGTGCACCTTGAGAAACTCAAGCTGTAGTCAAGTAGAGTACTGTTCTGCCATTTAGAGGTTCTTCTTTTGGTTGTTAACAGAAATTGTATAAAGAAATATTTAAATTTGACCATATGGCCTTAGCATTAAAAAAGCCGTTATTTAATGTTGTAAACTCCAACTCAAACAACAACTCCAACAGAGTGATAGGGCTTCTCCTGTAAAATCATTTACATCATTTATCATTTTTGAAAAATATAACCGGACTCCGTATCAGCATATACTCAATATTAAAAGGATTTTAAATCGGGACCAAAGAATTGATCAGGACATTCACAATCGTTATTCCTGTAAATCCTGTAGTCCTGTAACTAATCAGACATTGCTTATTAGCACGTGTTAAGCCTGGGGAAAAAAGCAACACGTTTTAAAAAAAACACAAGGTGCTGCACTCGATTATTGCTTCAGGTACTGGTGAGATGATGAAATGAGATTCTGAAAGGCCGCTTTAATGCATTCATGAGTTTGAAAGGCTTACCACACACCAAAACACTGCATTGCAGTTTATCATACTGTGAGACGGGGTTTTGCAACGCTTCAAAGTAATCTTAGCTGTGTTCATTTATGTCTAAAAGATTCATGGTAAACAGCAGACTATTCAGTTCACTTTAAAAAGCCCCAACCAGGAATGTCATTTGAATGGCCTCAGTTGATGTATATGGAATTACATATTTAACTTACATATTTAACTGACGATGTTAATCATATATACATGATGTGTATACTGACTCAAATAAAACCCCTATAATAAGCTGCTCACTCTAACACAAAGTTCCCTCTTCTGTTTGCTCAGATTAACTTCTCTGAGCCCCCTCTGCCTCTGTGCATCACTTAAGCATGCAAGTATACATAACCATCCTGTGTCCAAAGACACCTGCAAATACTGCCTGAAAGAACAAAGCCACTCGATGTAACTCTATTAGCTATTTTAGAACACTGCAGGTATTTATCATCTGGGCAAACATAATTGGATTCTTAAAAGTAACTGCCCGCTGAAATGCTTGAGTTGCAGACCGTTTCACATTGTTGATCCAATATTGTATAATAACATATTCTAGTGTATGACTTGAATACAATTAAGCTCAGGAATGACTTGGGGAATACACAGGTATTTTATTATGACTTTTTCTTTGTATCCTCCTTTAAGCAGGCCACCCTGAATGATACCGTTTGTTTGGACCTCTCGGAGTCACTTGGGTGCTCGTTCCTGGTGCCAGAGGTCGGGTCAATTTTCCGTTGAGTGATCCGATATCGATTCATAAAATCCTGAGATGGATCTTTTTAGAGGCTCTGTTTTAAAGCTAGAGTGAATATATCGGTATCCTATGAAACTAGACCATCCAAGGAATCCATGTCATTCTAAGTAACACTCCAAATGTAGGCGATACTTTGGTGGGGGAAATGCATCACACCCTCTGCACTTAAGAAAGCACTTTTTCTGTCTCTATGTCTCTATGTTTGGGCTCAATTCTTAACAACATTCATATTTTTAATAATGCTCCAGGTTAGAAGGTTTCTGAGAATCTCGTTCATATCCAAGCTAAATTAGTATTGTAACGGAAATATCCCTAACTAAACAGACATTAAATCCAATCAAATCGAGACCTTGTGAATCGGAATCAAATCGATTCAGGAAATCAGTGGCAACACCCAGCCCTAGCAGAAGAGAGTCCAAAGATTCTTACTAAAGCCCAATAATTGTGATGGCACAATGGCGGCAGTGTTTCCAGTGGCCTCCGCTGTAACTGCAGGGGGGAAAAATAAGTAGTAGTAGTAGTAGTAATAGCAGTAGTAGTAGTAGTAGTAGTAGTAATGTTCAGATCTATATAATAGAGAACTGTCTAACCTCAGATAGCCGTGTTCTAGTGTGTTTCTGTGTGCCTTACTCTTGAGCAAAGCTGAGCGGTTTCAGGAACAAAAGCTCAGATGAGAGACCAAGGATCTTTCTCACAGCTTAGATGTGCCGGATGCCTGATCTGTCAAGATAACACTGATACCATCTGATGGCCAGCCATGACTGAGATAATGAGGTTTGGGCTTCAGAGCAAGAGATGCTCACCCTTTGATTAAGTGCCTTTCACACAGCTATTATTGGTTTGTAACTGACCATGTTTTTGATCCAGTGACTTAGACCTTAGTATTATTAAATGTCCCATATTACGTTACATTACCATAGTAATGCATATTCATCAGTGGTAAACTTTGTGTAACCTTTTTTTTTGGTTTCTTGACTACTAAACTGTCAAACTACTATTTTCTCGTTCTGAGTTTTCAGACACCTCTTTGGCTTATTGCACTACGTTGCCTTATTTTATTTCGTATTGCCTCATTCTTTGTCTGAATACACTGTGGGCTTACACAGCTTTGTTAAACCATGTTGTGTATTGTTTAAGTTATGTTTTTACTCTTGGTTGGTATGCCCTCAATTTCCTATTAACTGTGGATTTGTGCAAAACCATCACCCACTGTATGCCAAAATATGCAAAACTCCGGCCAATTTAACGGCATTCTTCTACTCTTCCACTCAGTGACTGCACCGTGAGGCTCGCAGAGATGTCACAGAGAGTCATGCTATTCTGCAATTTTTTTTTCAATTTCTCCCCTAATTTTTTATGGCTTCCACTCTAAATGGAACATTATCAAACCACATCCGGCCAATTTAACTGCATTCTTCTTCTCTTCCACTCAGTGACTGCACCGGGAGGCTCGCAGAGATATCAGAAAGAGTCGCGCTATTCTGCAAAAAAAAAAAAAAAAATTCAATTTCTCCGCTAATTTTTAAATGGAACATTATCAAACCACAGCATGTGCAATTTCCGCTTATCGCTGCTATTAAAGAACCAGACGGTTGCAGACCTTTTTACTTGAACTGAATGACATCAATTTCCATCATGCTACAGACATCTTTGCCAAATTGTGTCTGAGCCCATGCTAGGCACAGAGACGAAATATAAAACTATATATTGTAAGGTCTGCATATATTCAATCTCAAATGGATGTGAGTCCATTCTAAGAGTCTCAGGCAATTGGATATTTGAAATGCAGGTCATGTGTGAATTAAACACTTATTTATCTACTTAGGGTTACTGCGGGACATTAAATGAAATACATCTGCATGGGAAAAGTGATTTCAGTTTTCAGATATGCAGTAATATACCCCATCAGGGTCTTTTGAGGGCACTTACCAGAGCTATTGACAGCCATAACTAATGCTGCTGTCTACCTCATTCAAGTGTCTAAACTGAGCCTCTTTGATTTCTCTCTTACCCAGAGTCCAAACAATCTATTCCAAACATGGAAAACATTTTAAGAGATGTCCCCCCCCCCCCCCCCCACCGAGGTCACGGATCATAAATGACAACAGGAGCAGACCATCCCAGACCTTCACTTTTCACACAAATGAGCTTGTGTGTTCATTTGAGTGTACTGTTAGGCGCGATGGTGAGAGGGGCAGAATGTTTATTACCAACAATAGTACCTGGGTAGGAGTATAGTTGGAGAGGCTCACTGAAGGCACAGCTACTGTACCGTGAGCATTCCCTGCTCATAATCCTCAAACACCCACACACACATTTGTTTGCAGAGAGATAAAGACATAAGGAAGAACCTTGCGCTCAGTCCCGTTCCTTAACTACCAAGTCCTTACCTTGCTACTGAGCATGTGCTGATGAACAGAAGTGAGATGTCTCACTCTGTAGCTAAAACAGAGAGCTCAACACACAGGGTGAAAAGAGGAGCTGCCATGTTAACCTAGTCTGGTACAACCTCTAAATACAATTATGAACCTGAAAATGAGCATAATATGAGGTCTTTAAGATTTTTTTTCTTCTTAGATTATTACAGAGTCTTAGCCATAAATCTAGACGCATCCTAGCGGCAGCAAATGTAATTTGCAGCCAGGGTCAGTCTAGCAACTCTCCGTTGGCTTGCGAGCTGGAAAAAATTCTGGTCAGGCCAATCATGTCGTGTATAGAGTCGGTGGGCGGGGCTTAACATAATGACAGCAGAGTTGCGACGGTTCCACGTGAATTCCCTGCTACTTGAAAACAAAGAAGATGGCTGCTGCTGCTGGAGAACAGCGGTCTTTGGAATCGGCTTTGGCCGTGACTCTGGAAGACTTGAGTTCAGCTTTTCTTTGAGAAAAGAACAAAGAACGCCACTGAAGTCATTCTTTTAAAAAGGAAGAGTGTTCGGCATTTTGCCGACCAGATACGGCAAAAGTTTAATCTATCAACTAGCGTTGCTCTGGTTGGTTGTAGAGCTATCCTATTGAGTGCAGAGGGAATTTGAAAGACAACTGTTTATCCCGCCCCTCGGATTGAGCCCTGCCAATGGTGAGTTCCCAGACCCAACATCTGGATCTGGGTCTGGCTTGTAAGGCTAACAGAGTCTAGCATTTATCCATGTTGCAGTAATAAAAATGAGCCACAAATTGCATATTCAATTAGGAAAACCTACAGTTAGTATGAAACTTCCATATTATTTGCAGCATTCAGCCGAATAATTAGTGTCTGCTATTCTGTCTGTGTCTGTGTTAATACACTGATGACAAAGCAGATGCAATTCCATGGGTAATTTCCGCGGTAAGCTTCAATAAATAATCATTCTATAATAACCTTGCTGCTATGACACTGTCTAGAAACCATCATTCAAAGCAGGAGTTAGGCAATTCCCCAGACACAGACGTCTGAGGACAACAAAGAAGTTCATGAATTATTCTGACACGCAGCGTCTTGTGCGTCCTTGTCTGCGCCTGACCCAGCTTGTAAACCCTGTCGAACATTTAAAACCCCAAAAGCAAAGTGCTGTTTAAGGTTCTTAAATCCAGTCAATAAATTGACCAGTATTCTCGCTTTGATGGTTGTAAATATTAGGATGTAAAAGAGGCTGGATCCAAACTTCCTGCCCCTCCATGGGCCTGCCTCTGCCATTTGATGTTCTATCTGGGACTAAAGCCCCCTTAAAGCAGCTCTACTGGCTAGAGACAAAAATTGATTTGGAAAGTTCCCAACGCCTCAGTTGCCAGGATTAGATCCTAATGTTCCATGTCTGTATTCATGATTAAAGGGAGTCTTTAAAAGCCTTTGAGTAGAGCAAGCGTTGGGATGCATACACAAAAAAAAAAAAGCTAAATTCTTAAATTCTTCAATAATGTTAACATAGATCATGGTGCACCTGAAAAAGTTAAAAAAAGGAGTCATTCATGACCCAAAGCCTTCATAATTATCTTAACTGCTGCCAAAACAAAAACGTACAGAAGTCAGATTCATTCAGGCGTCGCCTGAAGCCACAACGCTCGAGGAATTCACAGGATACACACACAGCTGCTTCTCCTCCTTCACTACAAGTGTTGGGAAGGAAACACGTCCACGGATTAATCTTTCATGGGAACTTATTCTCTCACTGACAGGGAAAATAATGCTTTGCCGCTGCATGATGCTGGAAATCAACAGTGCAGGGTGAGATGAGCTTGTGCACATAATGAATGAAATGAACTTGCCGAAGGTCATAATGCAAACTTAGTATATTGCACAGTCACATATTATGGTGAGCGACGGCGGGGTCAACGTACACACAAACACCATTCCAAACCACATCGCAGTCCTTCCAGAAAAATGTGGAGTTTTTTTGTGATTGTTGCGGGCAAAAATCCTTGATTATGCGGCACGTTTTCTTAAAAAATGCGATGGAATATGCGGGATATTTATGCAATTTTATGCGGTGAAATTGCGGGAACTTGCAAAAACTGCGGTTTCATCATGGCTTCATCGCGGGGTTTGCAGCTTTTCGATGATGTTTACGTCGCGTAATTACGTCACTTCATAACTTTCCCATGACAACAGGGGAAAATGGCTGCTCTTGTGTAGTAAACGCAACATTGTTCAACTTTCTGCTAAGATATATGTGTGACTTTTTTGCAACGAAAATGCGGGGATTATGAAATCATGCAAGCCCCGCATATTTTGCGCGGAAATCGGCAATTTATGCGGCGAAAGTGCGGCGTATTTGAAAAAATGCGGCCCCCGCATAAATATGCGGACTTTGGCTGATTATGCATTGAATTATGCGATCGCATAATTGCGTTTTTCTGGAGGGACTGACATCAACAGAAATATACTCTCTTCACTTATGCTCAAACATGAGACGAAGCCTTGTAATAGCAGAGAGAGAGAGAGAGAGAGAGAGAGAGAGAGAGAGAGAGAGAGAGAGAAATATAGAGTAGTGCAGCTTTAAACTAAAGTGCAGGTGTTTGCAGTCTTTTGTTTTGGGGTGAAAATAATCTTGAAAATGATCTCTCTTTAAGACTGTCTGCGATACGAAGACTCTGATTTGTGAAAAAGACCATGAGCTTCAGTAAATGTATGTGGAATAATGAGCAATACATGTAAAACTGACTATTTAAGAATCATAAAGCTTCTTACATATTAAAAGCACACTAATAGTCATGATGTGCTCACCTGCAGCGTAGCAGCAGCCAGGTAGACGGACATGAAGATGGGCGTCAGCGTGGTGTGTCCACTCTTCATCAGGTGGATGGTGTAGAGGAAGATCAGGTGACCGGGGATCACCAAAAGGAGGAGCACCTGAGCCGAGCGATGATTGGCTCCTAAGAAAATACAGAAAGTGTGGGAGGGGAGGAGGGTTGGAGGTGAATGTGAGGGTGTCGCTTCTTTGCAGGAGAAACGGTCTAAAAGCGTGAATGTACGGAAGAGGATTTGGACCACATGCGAAAAAATGCATTAGAGTTCTGACTTTAAAGTGAGAATATTGAGTTTAAAGTCAGAATTGTGAGGAAAAAAAAGTCAGCATTCGGCCTTTTTTCTTTCAGAATTCTGCCTTTAAAGTAGGGCTGCACAATATTTGGTTTCATCGTATACATCGCGTTGTGCCCATGCGCAATACTCACATCGCAGGACGTTGCGATGTTGACTCTAAAACGTTTTTGCTGCTTGATAGAAAAGTAAAACTTTCACCATTCTCCTTTTACATGATCGTTAACGTTAAAATTAGGCCCTATGTTCCCACATTTCTAGGACATTTTCAAAATTAGGTCTTGTGTTCCTACATTTCCCTTCAATTTAAGCCATATCCTCTAACAAGATTTAGAGGGTTAGGGTTAGATAAAATCTGATACAAATTTATGAAAAAGGAAATGTAGGAACATAGGGCCTAATTTTGGAAAAGAAAATCGTAGAAATGTGAGAACTGTGGGAACATAGGGCCTAATTTTGAAAAAAATCTTGGAAATGTGGGAACATAGGGCTGTGGGAACATAGTGCCTAATTTTCAGTGAAAAAAAACATTTCTTCGAAATGTGGGAACATAGGGCTGTGGGAACATAGGCACGCTCCCACAACTAGTGCTGTTTGAATCAGTCCACCTACTGTCCACAGGGTTCAGAGTCCTGCTGGTTTTCAGTCTCGACTTCTAACAAGAAATGAACTTACACTTGGGACAGCGGTGCGTGGTAAATATTTGCCTGGTAGGACAGAGAACCAGCATTACTGCAGCTCACCAGGCACAGAGCTGAAAACCGCTGCTGTGAACTGCACAAGTGATTATAATCCTGACAGCGCTTCCGTAGACCTTGATATTCAAACCTACTTTAAACATGTGCACTTGTGTGAAAGCCAAATACAATGTGTGAAGGCCAATAATCAGCATTCAACATAGTATTCCTAATGACCAAAATAATGAATATACTGTAGGTCACAGCTAACAGTTTGGGGGACAATAAACTAAATTTCTCAAGAGCAATTTTTCAAGAGGGCACAAATAATACAGTCAAAATTGTACTTGTACAGGATATGTGTACACAGAGGAAAGCCTTACTACTATTATTAGTGTAGCATGGAGACTGTGGCATCATTTTTCTCAACGTTTCTCTATGGTTTTATGAAAAAAGCTGACTATACTGACCAATATATTCTTCTTCAAAACCATGTATTGATTGCAGACTTTTTGAAGTTGTTCACAATCAAGCCATTAACATTAAATTACGTTATAGAAATAAAATGATTTTGTAACAAATAAAATAAATAGGTTATTAGGTTTTGAGGTTATAGCTACTGCTGCTACATGTTTCAGCGGCCGTTGGCGATAAGTTTAACCGACAAAAGGAAACTGTCCTGGGGCGACGACAGTTAAGTTTAGACACCAAAACGACTAGTTAAGATCAGAAAAATAATGGTGGTTTAGCTTAAAACAGCGACCCCCTTAAGCAGTAGCCCCGAGACACGAAAACCTGTTTCCTTGGTGAAAGTCTTGGGTTTCTTCCGGGACACGAACCCCGCTCCGCTGCTTGAAAGCCCTGTGTCTCCCACTGGACTTGTGTTTTGTAGGTGACGTAAAAGGGGGGAAAGCAGGCAGTGGATCAAACCACTGTGAAGCAAAGGAAGGGGGGGGCTCAAAATGTTTCTAAACTTAAAACACATTTTTTTGCCCCATCTGAATTTGTATCGTTTTACTACTTACACAATTATAAATATATTAGAGACTTAGCTATACCAGTATCTGAAAAGCCTCCGATACTGCCTAAAATGCTGGTATTGGTATCGTAAAGTACTGGAGTTTATGCACCATGTAATTAAACCCTGAAGAAAATCTACTTTAAAGTAGTTTATTTACGTTCTTTTTCCGTTATGACTGACTGTCAAACTGGTTAATAAAAAAGTTCTACGGCATTTATTGTTTGTGGTTGTTCATGTATTATAAAGACTTTAACCCAAGCTAAGTCTGTACAACAGTGATATAAGTCATTTCACATCCACACAGGGATAGTATTACACTGCTGTTATAACATAATAAAATATATGGTATCAGATCGGTAGTCAGTATCTGCGGAAAAGTTCAGGTATCGGAATCGGTAAGGAAAAAAAATGGTATTGGACCATCTCTAGTACAATCACTATATGTTTTTGCTATATATTTATATAGCCCCCCACCAGCAATTTCAGCCTATGATGGACAGCTATGCTTAGCCAATGTGTGATTTTTGTAAACGGCCACAGTTCTGACCTGATCCCCAGAATGTGCGGCAGGGGTAGTAGCAGCCCTTGGCCTCGTCAGGAACCTCCCCAGGAGCGCAGTGGAAATGCAGGTGAGTGGAGAACCTGCTGGCCTGGATAGCCACTAGGTTACCCCCGATTCCTGGAAAAGATAGGAGAGTTCATGGGTCATGATTGGAGCAGAGCATTCGGGGTTAGGTGAAGTCAATGACAAGACAGATTAAAGGTTGGGACACAGAGACACTGATATACAGAAATACAGAGACACACAGAGGGGTCCCAACCAATCCTGCATGTTTGAGGCAGATACCAATATCAATATTTAGGTTAGTTAAAAAATATCCTCGCATTGTCAGACCTTCCACAGCGTTGTGGAGGAAGGATTCAGGGATGGGAATAAAATGTGCTCTGGTTTATCGGCATTTCTTTAAACCAATCACAATCGTCAATGTCGGCACTAAGCGCAGCACGGAGCCATGTTGCAGCTGCAAAATAGCCTCTGGAAGGAACTTGTTTTGGTGGAACATGTGTACGTTCAAAAGTTGTTTTAGTCGTGCGAGAGAAAACTCAGATTGGACAGATAGTCTAGCTAGCTGTCTGGATTTACCCTGCAGAGATCTGAGGTTAGAACGCCAACACAAAGAAAGAGGAAGGAAACGGACATCCGGTTAAAAAGACATGCATCCGGCGGAATTTCCGGCGGCAGCAGAGCAATCCCGGAAGTGGAACGTCGTTGATAAAGACTAGTTAAAAAATAACAAATATATATGCCAATATTCTTATAGTCACATAAACACATAGCCTATGTAAAAATAAATAAATAGGGATGTCAGTTTGTAGGTCGCTTGGAACACTTGAGTCAGAGCTAAGATATTTCAATTACATTGGAGACACTGCAATGGAATTTAGTATGGATATTAAAATGCTTTTTTTTTTCAGAGTAGGCACGGCATTGCAGGACAAGCAAAGGTGTAACTAATAATGTTTATAACGACTGCAGCTTTGCCCTTAACCTTCCGTTCTCTCAGTTCTGGAAATCCCTTGAGAACGAAATGGGCGAGAGAATAAAAGTGCAATAAATAAATTATTCATGAGGTACATGGGCGCTGTGACTTAAAGGTCCGATGATAAACACGGTCATCATCAGCCTGCTGCGTAAAGATGAATCTGAGCATGGGCCAGATGAGTTGGTCCAATAGTGTGATGAGGCCTTTCTCCAATTAAAACACCACCATGACCAAGGATATGGTCATTGATTTTAGGAAATCATCCCTCCCGCCATCTCAGACCTTCATTAAAGGAGATGGATTTGAATGGGTTGAACAGTTTAAGTATCTGATCGTCATCGAAAAAAGCCTGAAGTTTGATGCCAATTGTGATGCAGTCTGTAAGAAGGGACAGCAGCGTTTGTACTTCCTCAGGAAGTTAAACACTTTTAATGTAGATAGGAAAACAATGTCCTTATTTTATAAGTCATTTATTGAAGCTGTTCTTACTTTTGCCATGATTGTTTGGTATGGTAACCTGAACATCGGGGACACCTAAGCCATATTGTAAAGGTGTCTGGCAATTTCAATTTCAATTCAATTCAATTTATAGTATCAAATCATAACAAGAGTTATCTCGAGACACTTTACAGATAGAGTAGGTCTAGACCACACTATAATTTACAAAGACCCAACAGTTCCAGTAATTCCCCCAAGAGCAAGCATTTAGTGTGACAGTGGTGAGGAAACTTCCTTTTAGGAACAAACCTCAGACAGACCCAGGCTCTTGGTGGGCAGTGTCTGACGGTGCCGGTTGGGGGTATGATGAACACCCCCATCACACAATAATAGTCACAATAAAGATAATGGAACAATGACTAGAAATAGTAGTTGTAGTAGTTCATGGCATAGCAGGGCACTGCAGGGTGTAGCAGGATATAGCATGACGTAGCAGGGCACTGCAGGGCATAGCAGGTGGCAAGGTGATATGTACCCACAGTCCCCCTTGATGGCTATCTTTTTATGTTTTTTATCTTGCACTCCTGACTGCATATCAAGTTTCCCACTTGGCATAATAAAGTGACTGAACTGAACTAAAGCTACATTGTTCCTCAAAGTAATACAAGAAATGCCATATTTCCGTCATGTTTTCCACCGTTTGAGATTTTGGCTGGAGCCCTTTTAATTACATCATCTTGTTGCACCCTCTTCTTCTGCAATGGTTTAATGGCTTTCATGGTTTAATCTTACCTCAATGAACCAACCCTTAATATTCACACAACACCAGATGAAAACACATTGGCTGTGTCTCCAAGCGCCTACTTGCACACTTCAAACATTTAGTAAGTAAGTATTTAAGTATATAGTGTAGATAGCGCAAAAAGTCAGTGCACTCAAAGTACCCGGATGACCCCCTAAAAACGGTCAAAAAGTTCAGTGTGGAACGATGGACCCTACGCGCACTAAACGGGTGCCATCTTGGCTGCAAAAAAAACTTTGTTGATCTGAAATGAAGACAGATTCAGCAACTGTATGGCCTATTTCTCGCTTAAAATGTTTTCAGAAACACGTTTCGGTGAACTATTTTCGTAAAATACGAGATCGTATTCCGAACGAGCCGCCATTATGCTCGGTTTAAAATTCGGGAGCAGCCAGACCCACGTGACGCGTTTGTCCAATCAGCTGCCATGTGTTGCGTTCGTCACGCTCATCCCGCTCGTCATTTCCGGTAAGTTTTTTAAAATAAGCGTTCCTTTTGGGACAATACTAACCATCCAAAGTGGGCACTACAGCAGTAAGTGGTCAGTGCACATTAGCAGTGTACTGACGGAAGTATGCGGAATGAGACACAGCCATTCATTTACATTTTCTTTTGCAGATTTCCTGGAAATTTGGTTACATTTGAATGGAAACCTGGCTAAAACGTCTCTGATTATTGCAGATTATTTACTTCTTCAGTTTGCAAGGGATAGATCGATTACCGGGATGTTTTTTGGCAGTTTGCAGAGTATCTGTATCAGTGTTTTATTTGCCTGATAACAGATACAGTTAATGAATTAAAAAGTGCACTACCTTGGCTCGACTACTGTGTAGTATGTTGAAAGTTGCTCATTTATTAAATAATTGCTTCAAGCATTTAAACAAAGTTTTGTGTTGGAGTTTGTAACATTTCAAAATCTTAATTTTGACAAAGATTTTCATTTTCACTGTAAATGCATATTGGTTTTATTAACTACTAATAATCGGTATCGGCCTTGAAGAACCAGTATGGGTCGATCCCTACTCTTTACTATCAACAATCTCTACCAGCATTGGAAACTTGTAGAAGAAAACGCAAAAAGCCCAAGAGGCATGAGTGAGCTACGGTGTGACTTTAGCAGCTTTGTGTGAGGGCTCTGCAATTACCTCCACACACAACTATAAAAAGATAACTACCATGGTAGAAAACAAGAAAATCTGCTACACCAAATTATGTTTTTTTTATTTTTTTATTAGACTTTCCTCTCGTCTTTGCATTTTGTCTCATCATGCCTCTAAAAAAAAATTTTTTTTTAATACTACCACATTTTTCAAGACAGTGAAATGGATCACAGTCATTTTCCTTGTCAAGCAGATGAACAGTCTCTGTACCGACAAAAACACAGGGCCACTTTACATTCACATACTGCAGCTATCGCACCTTCCCTTCAGCGAGTACCACACAAACTCACTTCCTGGGACTTTCATGTTTGTATCCACAGGCTGGTGACTAAGCCCTGCAGGAGAGCTCGCATCCATACAGATAACAACAACAAAGTAGCTGACATATGGGCACAGAGCAGCTCAGACGAGGAGAAAAGGGATTGACTCTTTATGTCTGTAAAAACTATTCAGGGTAGAAGCAAGGCTCGAGAAGAGAGACGGTTTCTCTTTTCAGAATCATAACAAAATGTTGTCATTCAAATGCTTGCAGCGCAGTGGGCAAACACATCTTCCATACATTGTTAGCTTCCATTCACTGAAGTGGTTGTGTACAATAAACTATATACAATAGGGCTGGGACCATATGATTTTGTCCCAATTCGATTCTTTCACGATACAAGTGATTTTCTTTTCCTTCTTTGACAAAAACAAAAGTTGAATGATACTCTTCTAGAGACAATATATCATGAGAAATTCCAAAAACTCATTGTTTTCTAAGAAGAATGCACATCACATGTCAGTCAGTCACTTTTTTTTCCATTTGTAAAGAAGAACATAACATGGATGTTCTGCTTTCGGTCTGTTTTGCTAGAAACAGACATGATGTAATCGCCGTCGGTGGTACTGTAGAAACAGAAAATATTCAGGTGAATCATTGGTAAAAAAAATAAATAAAAATAAATCACAATACATACGATTTCCCCCCACAGCCCTAATATGTACAGAAAAAGAAGCAGGATGTGTGTCTCAGACTTCTCCCTCTAAACCAGGCCTGTTATTGTGCTGAGTGTATTAAGTTAGACACTGCCACCACCTCAGGGTTTCAGTTCCACTTAATGTGTCGACTGAAATATGTTCCCTCTGTCGCTCCGAAACGGACGTAAAAATATCACACTTTCTCTGCAGTCTACCGTTAGCTAGCTACCGTAAATGTAGGCTACTTTTAAAATGCCATATTTTCTCTCTGGGCTCACCAAAACGTAAAGGCATATTAACCATTCACTGCACGTGATCGCTAGTAAACATATTACACTTTCTCTGCTAGTCTATCGTTCAGGACAAGACCCTGGAGCCTGGTGGTGGAGGAGGCGGGACAGCCTCCCCAAATTGTCTGCCCTTTCAAACTCCTACCTGTGTGTAGGCCTACAGGCCTCTTGGACACCATCTGAGAGAGGTTTCTCCTGTGCAGGACATGCCATTAGTCAGGAGACGTGTCTATCTCGCCAGAGAAGGCAAATATGGTCATTTTTCTGCTAAAGTTTGAAGCTGGTTCAGTTAGCATACCAACTCAACATTTATTTTGTTGTTACTTGTTAGTGTAACTGTTATTTATTGTTCAATTATTGTAGTTGTGCGTTAGGTGACTTAGGTTTACTTATTATATATTTAAGTACTTTAAAACGTTAAAATATTGTTAAATTTAAATAATTTTCAATAAATAAAAAAAAGCCTTTCTTTGATGTAATTTTTCAGTTTTTCAAGAATCGGTTTAGGAATCGGAATAGTTTTAAAAGTACCGGTTCGGCATCGGAATCATAAAAATGGGTAAGGGGTTATTGTTATATGTCATTTTTATAACAAGAAAAAATGGAGGCAGAGCACAGCGAGCTATATATGACCGGGCGCTCCCTGTACAGGGAACTCGCTTTGTGTTATGTAACGTTAGCAGCACCGCTCTCTCTCTCTCTCACTGTTCTTTCTCTAGCTCGCTCCACCACTTTGTTTTATCTAACGTTAGCACCGCTCCACATGGCGCTCTCCGATACTGTAGCAGTAGCTGTTGTTATAGCAACAAAAGACGCTTTTGGGCTACTTTTTGGAACCAAAACGTTACCAGCTTCTTCTTCTTTTCTTTTTTTTTTTTTTTTTTTTACTACAAAAGCACAATAGTCAACTTTTTCTTGTCAAAAAAGACGCCAAGTGTGAATATAGCCTTAGACTGAGACGTCTATGGGCCATTTACACATGCACGGCAAAACCTGAAGGTCATGGAGAATTCACAGCGAGCGTGTTGATGACGTTCTCTATTGTGGCTGACGGGAAAGCGGAAGAAACGTAATGTCCGAGGGTGAAAAAGAAGGGTGATTTAGAGACGCCGGCAAAAAAATGTCTAACTGGAGAGACAACGAGATTTGGGATCTTCTGCCTAAAGGGCAGACGCAGTGTTCTTACACCCTCAGCAGGGGACAGAGGTAGAGTGAAGGTTTGGGGCCAATATCTGGTTTATTCAGGTCAGTGGGTTTGACAGGAGGAATGAGGACAAGGAGGTCTGGGGAACTACGTACGTACGTGGGGAACTACAGGGGGTCTGTGCTACTGTCGGGGAGGAGGGGGAGGGTGCACAGGAACTGTCTGCCCGCTCATCTCATCTCCTCTCGGTTTAATTTAATTTTGTTTATTCGAAACGGCTCAAACACCGGGATGTTACGCGATAACACAAACACAGATCACAGATCGCATATAATGAAAGAAAAACATGGACAGGAAGTGAGATGTAAAGAAGGCAGACACCTTATCGTAAAACAAACAGAAGGAGAGAGAGAGAGAGAGAATACAAAAAAGGCAAATATGCCGAGATGACAAGCAAAGATTAAAGACTGCTGTATCTGAGTGCTGTCTAGCGGGAAAACTGCAGAACAAGATGCATAACACAATGTGATATCTGCACGTTTAGAAAGCCAGATCAAAAGGCGTTTTAAGACCTTTGTAGTGGCACCTGAAACTGAATTATAAATAATAAAAAGTACTACAGGAAATTAACTGGCAGACGCTTCCTCCATACCTGGATTAAACATACCAGAATACCTTTTGAAATATTAATATAGTTTAAGCAGCTAGAGATAGCTTCTATTGCAGGAAAAAAAATGCATAAAATAATGCATTAACGGAGTTGAATGAACGGAGGTCAGTGTGGTAGAAAGAAGGCTTTTTCTCTCTCTCTCTCTCTCTCTCTCTCTCTCTTTCATTGAACCTGTCTTTTCTTATCACGCTTTACACATCTCCTTTCCCACTGCCTTTTCTTTCATTTTATTTTTTATTTTTATTACTACAGGACCCTCAGTGCATCTTAAGCCGCTGACAGACGCGAGTAGGCCGCCTCACTGTGTCATCACCCGTCAATAAAATGTTGTCAATCCGAGGCGGTTCAAACGCTTGCTCAGACGGGAATTTTTCTGATGAGACACACACACACACACACACACACACACACACACACACACACACACACACACACACACACACACACACACACACACACACACACACACACACACACACACACACACACACACACACACACACGATTCCCCCAGCTGTATTGTGCCTGGGATACGTCTCGACGGAAAAACCAATTACAGTCAGAATCGTACTCTATCTCGTTAAATGTCTCTCATTAATGCCATTTAATTAAAAGCTTATCTCTTGTTGTTGGAAGGTGCCAGGGCCCTGGCAAACCGTGGCTCAGCCAGTTAGCAGTGGGAGATAAGAGGCAAGAGGAAATGGAACTGAAGGGACTAGTTTTATGAAGTGTAGACAGACTGACGGACTGTGGCTGACTGACTGAACCAGTCTCATTAGGCAACTTGTTTACGCTGAGGCTGAGCATTCGGTGTCTTTATTTAGTAACTTTCATTTATCCGGGGGACTGTTGACTGGGCACAGGCGCTCCTTCTGCTTTCGCAGTAGCATTAATTCACACCTGGGAGCCGCACGGCACAAGACAAACAGACTCCATGGTGTGTCATCCATCTTGTGTATAAACACCTTGTCTATATCTCAGCTCCAAGGGTCAGAGACTGCATTAATTGCCAAGCTGAGAGGGGGAAAAAAACGAGACAAACATCTACAGACAGAGTTTCTCTCAAAATTCCGAGGTGAACAGCTTGGTGCCGTCTGCTAAAAAATTACACTGGTTTTACTTCACACACACACACACACACACACACACACACACACACACACACACACACACACACACACACACACACACACACACACACACACACACACACACACACACAGTTTGTCTTTCTTTCTGGGAAATCATGTCTTATATTACCCATTCAACTCAATTTAATTTGACTTCAAATTCACAAAGAGTAATCAACTTTGGATAATTCCCGGTCCAAGTTCCAAGTTGTGCCATGCTGTAATCTTTCATTATGAAGAAGCATATGCCATATTGATTTTGGCTTTAGAACGTGCACGTAAGCAGGGACCAGGCGTTTGTATTAGGGCTGTCAATCGATTAAAAAATGTAATCTAATTAATTACATACTCTGTGATTAATTAATCGAAATGAATCGCATACATAATTAACGGTGCCTGAACCGATACTTTTTAATAAAGTAAGAAAAGAAAAAAAAGGGTACTAAACAACAGTTAGTAAAGAACGGCTTGTTTATTGCTAAGGCCATATGGTCAAAATTAAATGATTTAACAATAATGTATAACAATAACAATAAGTTATTTCACTAGTAAATTGCTGTTGAATGCCAAAAACAACCATCAGATGCGAAAAGGACATTTACAATAACTTCAAATGCACCACGAGGCTGTAGTTTACCAGTTTCATTGAACACACCGTCTGTGTTTTTCCGACGGCAGCTGCAGATTGTTACATACCGGTGTTGAATCCTCTACAGTAAAACACAGTCAAACTTTACACCGTTTAGCATTAGCTGTCAGCATTTTAACCGTGTTTAATCCAGCTACTAGCTAGCAGTAGGCTAACGTTAGCTGCTGTCGAGTATAGTGTTAACTAGCTAGCGGTAGGCTAACGTTAGCTGCTGTCGAGTATAGTGTTAACTAGCTAGCGGTAGGCTAACGTTAGCTGCTGTCGAGTATAGTGTTAACTAGCTAGCGGTAGGCTAACGTTAGCTGCTGTCGAGTATAGTGTTAACTAGCTAGAGGTAGGCTAACGTTAGCTGCTGTCGAGTATAGTGTTAACTAGCTAGAGGTAGGCTAACGTTAGCTGCTGTTGAGTATAGTGTTAACTAGCGTCACATGCAGCGGTGTTTGTGTTGCCTGTATCGTCTGTTTCAGAGCATCAGAGAGAAGAGCAGACATATCAGTGGCACCAGATTTCGGTAGCCAGGGTTGGCAGGAAGAAGATTTTTACAAGTAAATGTTCCAGTTAATGATCCAGGCAGCACATTCTCATCTCCCTCCATCATTTTACAGTCCAATGGTGGCTAGAACGACTCCGGGTCAAACGTCAATATGGAATGGATTAATCTGCGTTATTTTTTTTTAACGAGTTATTTTTTCTCAGATTAATTAATCGAAATTAACGCATTATTTTGACAGCCCTAGTTTGTATATAAAGGTCATCAAAATTGATCATTTTAACCTAAGTTACACACGTGTATGACCACAATCTTGTGGTGTGTGTGTGTGTGTGTGTGTGTGTGTGTGTGTGTGTGTGTGGGGTCACTGAACACAGCACAATCCTTTAACACTGTGTCCTGCACTTCCACAGAGGTGAAATACAGCATTAGAGCAATCGAACTACACAGGCTTTGGGTTTTCATTACATTTCATATGTGTATCTCTTTTCTGTAAGCCCGTGGATTTAGGAAGCTATTATATTAAAACCTCTGGTCCCAGATTCTCCTCGTCTGTTGGTGCCACCGGGGGAGGGAGGGGGGTGGGGGGGGGGGAGCAATTGCAAATCCAACACCTTGAAGCCATTCACAGCAAAAGGAAGAAGCCGTTGCCAATACCGTGACTCACCGTTGATAACCGGGGTGTACACCACGATGCCAGCCAGATTTGGGTCAGACACTGTTTTGTCCAGGATGAGTCCTCCGATGCTGCAGAACACAACATAATTAGATCATTAACTGCTGGTACTGTGTGTGTGAAAGAGAGAGAGAGTGAGAGAGAGAGAGACAAAAGGGGGCATGGAAATAGAAAGACAGAGCATTTGTTATCTAAATGATGTCCACAGTGAATCTATGGCCTTTTAAAAAGCTTCATCAGCTGCACTGCAAGTGGTGAGGACTTGTGCTACCTTGTCACTGTGCAGTCCCTCCAGAAAAACGTGATTATGCGATCGCATAATTCAATGCATAATCAGCCGCATATTTATGCGGGGGCCGCATTTTTTCAAATACGTTGCACTTTCGCCGCATAAACTGCCGATTTCCACGCAAAATATGGAGGGCTTGCATGATTTCATAATCCCCGCATTTTCGTTGCAAAAAAGTCACACATATATCTTAGTAGAAAGTTGAAAAATGTTGCGTTTACTTCACACAAGAGCAGCCATTTTGCCCTGTTGCCATGGGAACGTTATGAAGTGACGTAATTACGCGACGCGAACATCGAAAAGCTGCAAACCCCGCGATGAAGCCATGATGAAACCGCAGTTTTTGCAAGTTCCCGCAATTTCATCGCATAAAATTGCATAAATATCCCGCATATTCCATCGCATCTTTTAAGAAAACGTGGCACGTAATCAAGGATTTTTGCCCGCAACAATCACAAAAACCCCCCGTCAAAAACAGCTTTTGCCAACAGCAGTTATCAATTTCTCTTCAGTGACCACTGACAAGCAAAGAAAACAGGCTACACCCTCCTACAACCGCGATGGCTGCACCTGATTGGACGTGGGGCCGTCTGCTCCCGGGTTTTAAAATAGACTTACGCGGAGGCTCGTTTTGGAAAGTTATTGAAGGAAAATAGTTCACCCAAATTTGTTTCTGAAAAAAACATTTTATGAGAGGAATAAGCTATGCAGTTGCTGAACGTATTTGTCTTCGATTTAGGAACGACAGCGATCAGTTTAAAAGATTTTCGGGAGTTTTCGAGAGCAGAGCTGGACGCCCCTGATTCTCATAGAGTAGCCTGGACCTCAACTTGACGCCCGGGCTCCGAAAGTCGCCACTACACTACCAGAATGGATTGCTTGGCTGCTCCCATAGACAATGAATGGGCGGGAAAAAGCGGAAAGCATGGAAATGACAGTTTCTGACAGTGGAAACGTACCATAAGAGAGAGTGAAAGAAATAGTTTTAAGCTTATGGTGTCCAGAGACAATATTTCTATTGTCTTTTTGCTCTATAAAACTTGGGGAAATGTGTCATCGCCTGCACTGAGTATTGCGAGGCGAGCGAGACAATCATTCCCTTCCTACTGGCTGTCTTAGTAAAAGGCTGCCAGGCTCAAGTGGACCCGAGGGTGGATGTGCTAGGGTGCTGCAATTTGTTTTGGGGATGAGTCATCAAGCAAACCAGACACTGGCAAGTGCAGACGCAGAATAGCTGTTCTTTCCCCTTTGAAGACTAAACACGCACAGTTACACAAACAAACACACACACACACACACACACACACACACACACACACCTGCTGATGAGCATGGCAGTGATGACTGGCTCCCACCCAGAGTAGAGCAGGGTGCGGCTGGCTGGGTGCTTGGAGGAGATGACGATCCACAGCGGAGTCAGACACATGAAGAAAGCGCAAACCAGTGACGACACATACGGGTAGGTATCTGGGGAAGAGGAAGAGAGGCATTTATTTTTTCCCCCCCCGATTCATTTTTCCTCTTTGTGCGGCCGTTTGGAGCTTATCCCAGCATGCACTAGGGTAACGGTAGGGAAAACCCCTGGGCACTGTTCAAACCGAGTGCCAGTCCAGTTTTACAGTGTCTGTTTTCTTTTTATACAATGCATCAATGTTTAACTTAAAACTACATTTTTATACAACCTACGTCTTTCATATGATTATATTTCTGCAGAAAGGCCCCGAGATAACACAGGACCTGCACTAAGGCTATTTTAAAGGGTAACTACGTTTTTTTTCAACCCGATGTTCCTATGTTTTTGTGTCTAAGTGACTGATGGGAACAACTATCTTTGACATTGGTCCAGTATTAAGCAAGCTACAATGTAAGTTAACAGGACAATTGTCCAGCTTGTATTTACCTTCACAAAAGTGCTCGTTTTGCCACTGACAGACTCAGATTAATATTCTAAGTGTCTGACAACATTATGGAAAGGAGTTCTAAGGAGGCAGGCCTTTCTGTTAAAGAGTAAGATCCTTTTTTTAAACCTAAACACATCCGCGAAAATTGTGTTCGCTAAAGCCACCAGACTCCATGTAAATAAACAGTAATTTTAGCATCGTAAAATACACTTCATTCAAAGTTGACAGAAACTAAATAAAACTATGAAAAGCTGTTTTGGGTCGTCTTTTCACTTTCCCAACCATCACAACTTTAGTTTTGGTTGAAATAAACACATAGTTTACCAATTTACATGTGAAAATGTTGGCTCCATACACACTAAAAGTATTGTTTTTTTAAATGGAGTCTGGTGGGTTTAGTGCTAGCGACCTCAGAGCTGTTTCTGGTTAAACAGAAAGGTCTTAAAGAGGTTTTAAAAGGTCTATCTCTGTAGGGATCCTTTCCATAATGTTGTCAGATACTTGGAATATTAATCTGAGCCTTTCAGTGGCACAATGAAGCACTTTTAGTGGACCAAACTGACGATGCACATTTGCCCCATAGGGTTGGCTGCTGGTTACAGCATTTACGCTTAATACTGGACCAATTTCAAAGATTGTTGTTCCCATTAGTCATTTACACACACAAACATAGGAAAATAGGGTCAGGCTCGCTCTCTCTCTCTCTCTCTCTCTCATATATATATATGACTCCAACGAAATAAAGCCCATGGCAATTCATGAAATATTTTTCGAGATTATACTTTAATCTGGACCAAAGTGGTGGACCAACCTGCCACCCTTAAAGTGGCCATATTATGCTCATTTTCAGGTTCATAATTATATTTAGAGATTATATCAGAATAGGTTTACATGGTTGTACTGCACATTGCTGCAGCTCCTCTTTTCACCCTGTGTTCAGGTCTCTGTTTTAGCTACAGAGTGAGACCTCTCACTTCTGTAAGATCTTTGTTGGCAGTCGCACATGCTCAGTAGCTAGGTAAGGATCACATCATCTAGCTAGCTGTTTGTTTCTACAACTTCAGTAGTACAAGGCAGGATTAGCCAGGAGACTTCTTCTAAACGAACAGGGACATGTAAGTTGTTCTTTTGTAGATTATGGTGAACTAGTGTGTGTTGTAGCAGTGTTTTACCATTCAGAACGAGCTAGCATGCTACGGTTAGCCACCTCGTTTCGGCTAGTGACATAAAAAGCCCTGCCAATTTTGACCAGCTCACCCGGAGACTGAAGGCAGGACACATTCAGAAACCGTATCTCACTCTAAACAGCATGGAGGTTTTTTTTTCCCACGTTTGTATGTGTGTGGAAGCACCAGAGACACAAAATAACAACCCAAATCCCAGAAAAGTGATGTTTTCATAATATGGGCACTTTAAGGACAGGCTAAAAAAGTTCCAGCCATGAGCTGGTTGAACTCTCTAAATTAAAAAAAAGGGGCTTGACTTTCTTTCCCATTTTCTGAACCTGGGTAAACTAAACTAACAAAAGGAAACATAACTTGCAGTCCCAGAAGCATTTGCTCCATTTACAGTACATGCTGCAAATCCACTATTACTGACAAATTCCTGCCCTCACAGCTTTCTTTAGGGTGCTGACACACCAACCAGACGGGCCGACCGTCGGCAGAAAAGCCAGTCGGACTGATCAGTCGGGTCCCCGAGGTCCAAAAAATGTCTCAAAACACACTGAGGCGACGCCGACTTGAGTGTACCATCGGCACGTGCGCGAAACGTCATACGTCTCCATAGCAGCAGGCGGCGCGGCTCTGTATTGTTTCCATTAACAGTCTGATTATTTCCAAGAAAATGAAAACCGGCAGCTGACTGGACGAACGCGTCACGTGGTTCTTTTTTCTCCGGAAATTCACAGCCAGACTGTCATGGCAGCTCGTTCAGAATACGATCTCATATTGGACTAAAATAGTTCACCAAAACGTGTTTCTGAAAACATTTTAAGCGAGAAATAGGTGCATCTGTACAGGGAGCGGTGGATTTTTGCAAATCCCACTACAGGCGGTACCAGAGGAGCTGGATTTATTTTAATGACCTGCTTCATGTAGTTCTACTGGAACATAGGGTCAGTTTCAGCAAATATGACAGAAAGTTAGTTTTATAAGGCTTACCTACTGCACCTTTAACATTGTGAGGTTCTCCATTAAGGTTAAAGAAAAGTAGCTAGGATAAGGGGAACGCTTATCACATTTAGCCTACCAGCTTCAGTGTCCAATCCACCTGAGCTGCATACTATGTTTCAAATGTGAGAGGAAAGTGGAGCACCGAGAGGAAATGCACACCAACACAGGGAAGGTTTCGCTCACTTTCTCTCTACAACTGTACCTCTTTGTTTAAACTAAAATATAGCACAACACAACTATTTTTGAAAGAGTAATTAGGGTAAAGCACCTGCTTAGAGCAAACCACCAGATGTTTCCAGCAGGATCCTGTTCCAAGCACTAAATAACAGTCATTACAGAAACAGTCCCAGATTTATCATCTCCATGGTCTGCTAGCTGGAGAATAGAAATGGCCCAATGTTCAGTTCAGAGTATTAATGGGCTATGGCAGACCTTTAGTCCCAAAACGCTGAGAAAGATATACTGAGGCACACATTTGAGAGGAGAGCCTTTCTCCAAATCAATCCACCTCCCTCTGAAGCAAAGATCACGACATTGACATTAAATTGGCATGCACAGAGTTAAGCTGACACTCCAATTAAGTTCGTCAACAGGTTAAACTATTTACATGAACCTCTGCCACCCTGCCATTGAGTTGTCCTGCTGCCGTGAACAAACCAAATGAACAAGAACAAACAATTGATATTCCTGTCCATCTCTGGTGGACTACATTCCGCTAAAACGCTCTGCCAGGAAAAAGAATGGTGCGGCTGCCAACTCTCTCTTTTAGCTGAGAAATGGCAAGATGCTGCTAATGCACGGGAAAGAATGGTGATTTTAATATTGATGACAAGTACTGCTAGCTACCCTGTTTTATGATGACAGAAGTGCATCCAAAGCCCCAGCATGAGTTTGCATATGTAAAAGCTACCAATGAGATGAGGGCGACGTTTCTCTGCCCAGGAATCCTGTTCATGGGTTTAACTATGCACCTGAAGCAGGATTATTCTAACTTTTTAACAGTATGGGCCCTAGCTTGCACCTGATGCAGCGCAAAGCCCGACGCAAGTGTCTTTGCTAATTTAAGACCGACGCAGTTGTCAATTTCCCGTCCAGCGTCTACGTCCTTCAAATAGCAAAACGCGCCTGGCTTTTAAAGGGAACAGGAGATGACACCCTGATTGCTTTTTTGCATGTTACGCCCAAAACACACCTATGATTAATGAAGACAACTAAGTACAACCCTTTAGTTAATTTTCTCCTGATTCGTCTGTCTGAAAAATGCCATGTTGGTGTCAGAATGTCCGTGACATATGTGGCTTGAAAAAAAGGGTCCAGTATTTACTTATATAATCTGTGTTCTTTCACGTTTCCCATTAGACTCTAAGAAGAACATGTAGCTAATTTCCCTCAGTGCGCTGCAGCCAAGGCAACTTCTTGTAAGTGAAGTTGAACATTTTCAACTTCACTCAAAACCAGTGATGTAGATGAGATAGAGCTGCCTACAATGACTGTGCTGTACTTGAGAGACCCTTGTCAGTAAATCTGCTTCCCTTTCCAATGAGCTTAGACTAGTTGTGGATACAGGCTCTGCAGTGTCCATTTTGCCACATCACATCTACGATAAGTCCCACCTACTAGTCGGCTGGTGACCTACACAAGGAAAATAACTCCTGTGCCTGGATGCATACGCGTCACAGTGAGTAGAGGAGTTATGACCTCCTCATCCTCGTTCTTTGTGGTAAAGAAAGGCACCCTTCTCCTAGGAAGAGATCTCATGGCTGCCTTAAACATCTGGATTCAAGGCTATACTGTCTGACCTCCGTCCACTGCTCCTCCTGTTCCTGTGTTGACTACAGACTCTACACCTGCATTCTGCATCCCTGCTGCTCCTTACATCGGATGTGCACACAGCTTTGTGCATTAGGCGAATATCGACCATACTGTACGTCAAAAAACTACGAACACTGCCTTTTGCTGTAAGGGCTTCTGTCTCAGCGGAACTGGATCGCTTGCTGAAAGCTGGCGTCAAAAAATGAATGCATCACCCCTGTGTTTCACCTATAATAGTCACAGGACAGAGAACTGGTGGAATAAGAAAGTGCACCGCCCACCGTGAACCTAACAAAGCCGTAGGTTCAGACTGCTACCCCCTGCTCTATGTGGATGAACTGTTTGCAAACCTACAAGGTGGGAAGGTGTTCTCTTCAACTGATCTGGCTAATGCATATTACCAGCTGCCCCTCTATGAAGATAGCTGAGACCTCACAGCATTCATCACACACCAGGGTCTTTTTAGATACTGTAGGGCCTACTACTCTAATGTTTAGAGAATACACTCTGGACCTGCCGCTATAGTCCCCTAAAGAGGTGTGGCAGTCGTGAAACCCACGTGACATAGATTCAGGAAATTATTTTGAGTTGGGGCTGCTCGGTTCTCAAACCCATAAAGTATTAAAACTGATGGTCATGAAATACATCTGTAATATCGTTAAATTACCCAGGACACTCACTTGTTTCTATGTTGAGGATATCATTCAAAGACAACTTTCAAACACCACTCCCACTTTGTAACTCCATACGGTATTTTTGTTTGAAAATTGCTACTTTAAGTTATCTGTTAAATATATTAGCACACAAACTTTAATCCAGACATTTAACTCTGGAGCTGTTCAGCTTTCTGGCACTTTTATTCAGGCATAGCCTTGTGCCAGTTTATGGCCGCCTGTAATGATGTGGTGAATTTAATAAAAATACAAAAAAGCATTGGAGGATAATTTCCCCTCTCTTTGTAATTGTGGGCAATTTGTCATAATAAATGGATATGTGTATACGACTCCCATTCTGCAGGTGTAAATGCAGTCGGTTTCTGAGTATTTGAGTCTAGACCCAACCTGAGTTCTTTTTTTTTTTTTTTTTTTTTACACTCAATACTAGCCATTCCTTCCTGTTTTGTCTACATGATGGTTTCAATTCTCTCATGGACTGCCCTGAAATGGCCCAGTGTTGCCACATCCACACAAACACACAACCATGCATGCTCACAGGCTTTGACCCCATTTCTTGGTGGTGCTGCTTTTATGTGTTGTTGAGCCCTCTCAGTGAAGATCTCTCTAACAATCCTGTTTGTTAAAATCACTTCATAAATAAACTTGACTGCGCTCGACTAGGCACCTGCAGCTACTGCAGTCTCGTCGGTGTGTCATCTCTACTCAACATTAGAAGCATTAGAGCCATTTAAGGGGCAGTAGGTAAGCCTTATAAAACTAACTTTCTGTCATATTTGCTGAAACTGACCCTATGTTCCAGTAGAACTACATGAAGCAGGTCATTTAAAATAAATCCAGCTCCTCTGGCACCACCTACAGCCTGTAGTGGGATTTGCAAAAATCCACCACTCCCTGTTCAGATGCACCAATCAGGGCCAGGGGGGGGTGTCTAACTGCGTGTCAATCACTGCTCATGCACACGCATTCATTCTCCCTTATGGGCGGAGGGGCTTAGGAGACCGTTTTGGGCTTTAGCAGAAAGGGGGGAGGGACTGAGAAGTTGTCCACGTTCAATCGAAAAATCGTATGTAACACAATTCGTTTCCCTAGAATCAATTTTTGTCATTTTTTTTTTTTTTTACCAATGATTGACCTAAATATTTTCTGTTTATACGGTACAGCTGACAGCGACTGCATCATATCGGTTTTCAGCAAAACAGACCGAAAGCAGAAAATCCATGTTATGTTCTTCTTTACAAAGTAAATAAATGTCAGACTGACTGACTGACATGTGATGTGCATTCTTCTTAGAAAACAATGAGGTTTTAGGAATGTCTCATGATATAGCGTATTTTTCAACTTTTGTTTTTGTTAAAGAAGGAAATGAAAGTGTCAATACTATCGAATTGCAATCCTTCTAGAATCGCATTAAATGAAAATCGCAGTACGAATCGAAACCCATGTATCGTAAAAGAATCGAATTCGGGACAAAAAGCATATCGTCCCAGCCCTTAGTAATCATGTGATTTACAATAATAATACATTTTATTTATATAGTGCTTTACATGGTACTCAAAGACACTTTACAGTAAAACCAGGACATAGAGCACTTTAAAAACAAATAAGCAATAAAACCAACACATAAAATAAGCATATTAAAAGCAATTAAAAACAATAAAACCAGTAACTATCAGGTGAGAAATATAAGATCATTGTATTTATACTCTGTTTAGCTGATAGTTAACTGATCGTTAGTTCTAATTTGGCAGGAAAGTGTCGGCGTGGCTGGGCTCGAGAACAACAGAGCCACTGTCCTGAGAGTGACACAGCCAGACAGCCTCACTGCACTGCCATGGAAATATGAAATTGGAAGTGTGTTTAATACATTTAGCTCACATATCTAAATTGTTCCCTTTCACTGTGGTGAACATCTGTGTCACACAATTAGACCAGACAGGGTTAGTTAATGTTAGAGTCTTTCCACGAGGAAACAGGTCCCAGTGTACGCTGCATTAAGTGAGACAAGGTGGTGCAACGGAGGTCTGGGTGTGACATGAATTAAACATGTGGAATGTGTGGAGGTGGGAGGGGAAAGAGACGGTCTGTTTCTGCAACTAAAGAGAAGCGTGGCTAAAGAGCGAGGCAGGAAGGACCTCTACTGGCCAAAGGGGGAAGTGCTTCATTACAAAAAGCCACCACAGAAAGCAAAGATCTGGGCTCTACAACCATTTCTAACTGAGAGAAGATTGACCAAATGAAGTGATTGTAAATGGGTTCTGTGTTACTTCAATCTAGGGCTGCACCTAACGATTATTTTAATTGTTGATTGGTTGTTTGGTCGATAAAATGTCATCAAATTGTGATAGATGTGGATCAGTGTTTTCCAAAGCCCGTGATGACGTCCTCAAATGTCCTGTTGCTGGAAGCTGGAATCAGAGTTGAACTTGTTTTCATGTAAAAAAATAAATAAAAATAAAAAGACTCAAACCAATTAAATGATTATCAAAATAGTTGCCAATTAATTGAATAGTTAACAACTAATCGATTAATTCAGAGATCTTCAACAGTGGGTCCGGGACCCTTAGGTGGTCCTCAAGAGTAACCGCGGGGGTTGCCAAAACTTGAAATAGGTCTAAATAGTCCAACGTATTATCAGCAAAAATAAATCAGCCTATTTGTGATTTATTTATTTATGAAATAACATTGATGACATGCATATTGGCCTTGTAGGTATGGCAGCCACTAGGCATCCACAGACACAGTTAAGCTGGATGATTAACTGTCCTACATGTATGTTTAACATTAAAACATCATGTATGAATATATTAACCCTTGCGTTGTCTTCCTGTCGACCTGCAACTGAGTTTTTCTGGGTCAAAATTTTAAATGAAATAAAAAATGTCAACGTTTAGGTCGTCTTTTTCGACACTTTTTCCAACGTTTGTTAATTTTTTCTGATTTTTTTGTCGATTTTTTTCTGCGCTTTTGAAGCTTTTTCCCCACATTCTTCCCCTTTTTTCAGCGTTCTTTTATCATTTTTTTTTTCAAATGCTATAAAATTTAATAAAACACACAAATTCAATGAAAGTAGTGAACCGATCGTTTATTTTACTTGTGAAGAGTAATAAATATATTTTTTTGGACAATTTGTTTGAAAGAAACCCAAATTTCTGATATAGAAACTTTTTTTAAATGGGTCAAATTTGACCCGAGGACAACAGGAGGGTTAATATGTCAATTATTATTGTAATACCTTAGTATTGTATGCACCGTAATAAAAGGTATGTGTAAAGGCTTTAGGCCACCCTACACGTCATTGTATAGGCCCAGTTTAACATGCAACTTAAGTTTATACAAAAGAAAGTAAGGGGTCCCTGCTCCGTCTCCCTTTCAGCTAAGGGTCATGCCCTCCAATATCGTGAATCATATTTATTTGACATATCAGTCAAAATAACTGTAATTAGACATTTTCCTCATATCGTGCAGCGCTACTTACAAGGAGCTCATTATTAAGAGCATTATTAGTCCAGACCGGAACCTGGACCTTGTATATCATAAATCATTTTACTCACTTATTTGGGAACTGCTAAATTATACAAAGTAGGACAACACAATGCAGCTTTGTTTGAATCCATTTTCTGATATATCGGGTAAAATCCACACACTCACATGGGGCGCAGAGCCTGCCCCTCCCCTGTTACCACAGACATGATCTTGAGGGAGGCCTTAACCCTCCAGCCTCAGCTTTTCAGGTGGTCTCGATCTGGTTGGATTGGCCAGTTGGCGGTTTTAACACCAGCACAAATCAACAACAAAACATGCAGACCGTTGGCTCATTGGACATCGTTAGCCACTCCTGATGTACTTAGGCCTGTCGCGATAGTCAATAAATCAATTAATCGCACGATGAAAAAAATGAGCTCGTTAATTTTTCCAGCCGCGATAATTTCCATTTGCATGCTTGTTTGTTTTCCCTCTCTCTCTCACTAAGTACAACCCTTTTGAACCATGCGCCCGGACCTTTTTTCCGCCGTCAATCTAGCAAAAGTGGATTCGTACACGCCCTAAACGCACCTGCAGCAGGCGCTTCATGCCGTGCGCCGAGATCGTTAAAATAGGGCTCAGTGACAAAACTAACATGTAATTAAACAAAAACGTTTGTTATTCCATTGCCTTCCACCCTCCCTCTTGTCAGTCGCATGGTCTTTGTGTGGAGGCGGGACTCCTGGCGGAGAGAGAGAGAGAGACAGAAAATGCGAGTAGTTGGAGCGGGGTTTTCCGCAGCACTTTGCCGTTAAGGCGCCGTCAAAAAAAGAAGACGTATATGAGCGATATCCGCCGTGTTACTCGGCGTCCGGTTTTCTCCCTTTCATTCCAAACCACGCAGTTGACAACCTGCAGGTGGAGGCGGTGGAGACAGGCTCGGACATAAACGCCGCTGTGGACTTGTCAGTCTTGCAAGCGGTTTCAGGAAAGTTGCTGTATGTGTCCGACAATGCACAGAACATTAACCGGTACAAGCCTACAGCTGTCAGTGTGTCAGAGGCTCCCGGACGGTGAACTGAGACTCCGTTACCTGCTTGTCAAAAGTCGCCACTTACTAGCTAATAAATTAGCCTAAGGTAAACGCTAGCTATCAGTAAACAGAAGTGACGTGGTAGCTGGCGTCTGTTTGTGCGCAAGCGTGCGTGTGTGCGTGTGTGTGTGTGTGAAGCCCCCCCCCGCGAAGCTCCGACCTGCAAAGGAGCAGAAGAAAGTATAGCTGCACCTTCGCCAAAATGAAGACTGAAAAACAGAACTATTTTGGTACAAACATTTACTCGCCATGTGGCAGATAGTCACATAGAAATAGGTAGATATAATGTATTATTTAAATTTAATATTTAGTGTTTAATAAATAATTGTTAAATGCAGTACAGAGTCTGTAGTCTATCACAAACACTCGACTAATGCTGCAAACATTTGACAGCCTGTATGAATTACCTGGGAGAACATACGGGTCACAAATGGCAATTCCACAACTGTACAACAGCATGAAAGACGACATACTAAAGGAGATCAGAGACATATTGTGGATATTTAAAATGTCTTCCAGTTCCAGTGTTAAATATTCTTTAGAAATAAAAGTTTATTGATCTTTGAAAAGGTGTACCTGCATTATTATGTCATTATCAATATATTAGATGAAAATGGTCTCAGAACGACAATATTATCGTTTATCGCAATAATTTCTGGGACAATTTATCGTCCAGCAAAATTTGTTATCGTGACAGGCCTAGATGTACTTATATTGCGGTTTCTAAAGGAGTAACTGTTCACCTACCTAGGCACTTGTAGAGGCCTTGGCTTATCCCGGCCAGGATCGCCAAGGTAATGAGGTCCCCAAAACTGGCGGCAATGGGTGTGGCTACATTGTCTGGGTTGATGCCAGTCTTCTTGGAACCCACGATTACACCCACCATGATGATACCTGAACGGGACAAGAAAAGGGTCAGCGGCCATCACATAACTGGTGTGCCTTCTGACATCATTACACAACCAGTCTGTCAGAGAGACATACCGGTTTTTTAAAACGCATGTGAGGTTAGTAACAAAGACTGTTTGGGAAGGGGACAGAAGTGACCCAGTTTCTCCAGTCACAGTATCAACAGCTTATTATAAACTGGGGTACTCAGCTGTCACTCTGTGTGTGTGTGTGTGTGTGTGTGTGTGTGTGTGTGTTTACCCTGCAGCAGGGAGGCTATAAAGGCCGTGGCCACGCTGCTGGAGCAGAGCAGCACAGCGTGACTCATCTGGAACTTCCCTTCCGGGATCCAACCGAGAATCACGGCTGCTACGGCAGCCAGGAAACCCACCACGGTGGCCTGAACCTGGAGGAAAGAAGAGTGTGTGCTCTTTTACTAGAGTAGAGAAAACAACGCAAACTATGCGTGCGAAAACAGTGCTTACAGGATTAGCAGGAGGGTAGGTAATGTTCCATATAAACACGACTGTGGTAATACTGTGGGTGACATCATGTCCAGCTAGATTTTCCTCCTGCTGACGTGTGTGTTATTGCGTGACATATTGGACAAACAGTTCATGAAAACACAGTGACATTGCACGTGTCGTGCTGTGTTTATCAGTGTGTGGGTAGATGATTAGCAGAGCATGTACGCAGTCTTACACAGACAGAGATCAATACGACAGTCTGAGTCAACGGCAATCTAAATCCAAAAAATGACCGCCATTGGTAGGCAGCGGCAATGTGTATCAAGAATATTACAGACCACAGAACATCCATAGTGTCACATAAATAGGATAGTATGCAGGTGAGATTGTGTGCCTATGTTAAATATAATTCAATTACATTCTTTTAATGGCCAAACACAAATCAGTAGAGGCATTCGGTTTGAAAAGGAAAATGCAAATTTAAATAGAAGCTAATCAAAAAAATTCAAACAATCATTGCAGTATTGATTCACTGTCAATGAAAGGGCAATACTAGCTGTTCATGCATGTATATAGTTTAGGGCTAAAGTGTGCGTGTGTTACCTGCTTCAGTGCCAGGTTGCCTATGATTAGATTCCACTTCTCTATGGGAGAATCCATCTTGCCCACATTCACCTGTGTTTCGCGGTAGGACAGAATGAAGAAAACAATTAGTAACATTCTGTGAGTTTTCTATGACTGCCTGTGAATATACACCAGTAGAGTGCCCGTTCAAAATGTGACTGCTTGGCCTGTGGAATTGCTGCCTGAAGCGGTTTTTCAGAACTATTGAACCCCAAAATTACTTTATTCATTTTTTTTTTTTGTCTTTATTTTTTTGTTTCAACGTTGCCTTTGAGGGACATGCACACAGAATGTGTTTATTATCTGCAATTATATAATAATTATCCTGTTCACTTGTATTATTATATCTGACGTGTTTACTCCTTGTTGCTGTTTATATGTATGTTTGTTCTTATGCTTTGGCAACACAGATGAAATCTGAAATTGAAAAAAATTGAAAACTTGAGAGAGAGAGAGAGAGAGAGGAAAAGGTGGAAGGCAATGGAATAACAAACGTTTTTGTTTAACTACATGTTAGTTTTGTCACTGGGCCCTATTTTAACGATCTAAGCGCACGGCGTGAAGCGTCTGGTGCAGGTGCGTTTAGGGCGTGTACGAATCCACTTTTGGTAGTTTGACGGCAGAAAAAAGGGTCCGTGTGCCGGGCGCATGGTTTAAAAGAGTTGTACTTAGTGTCTTCATTAATCAGAGGTGTGTTTTGGGCGTAACATGCAATCAACCAATCAGAGATCATCTCCCATTTCCTTTAAAAGCCAGGCACGTTTGGACCTTGGAGCATTGCTATTATGATGGAGGATTTGCACTGTAATATTTTTATTTGTAATCTTCTGCATGTCTGTGTGCTGCTGCGCGTCCCTGTGTGTGTAACAAGCATAGTGTGCGCATGCTGGGCACGAGTCTAGGCACATTTTACTAATTTGCTGTTAAAATAACAATGAAATGCTGCGTTTTTGACTTTAGACCAGGTTTTTGTTGGTCAATGGCGCGATCACTTCCCGCTGCCTCAAGATAGCAATACGCCAAGAATGCACCTGAACACACCTCCCTGTAAGACCAGCACGCCCAGAATGCACCTGAACACACCTCCCTATAAGACCAGCACGCCCATGGGGGCAAAGATGGGCGCAGGTGCATTTGCTATTTAAACGACGCGGGCGCTGGACGGGAAATTGACAACTGCTTCGGTCTTAAACTAGACACTTGCGTCGGGCGTTGCGCTGCGCTGTGCTGCGCCGGGTGCAAGATAGGGCCCTAGGAGTCTTTTTGGGACACCAGTGAGGAGTGTCAGCTCCCACTGAGCTCTGCTGTCCGTGTTGACACAGCACTGTGAATGTGGAGCGTGTATGCCGAGAGCCGGGGGCCGACAGTAAGAGCCAGAAACTAAACAAAGAGAGAATTCTGCTGTGTCACTTCTTGAGATTTTGTTCCTGCAGTGCAAGAGTGAGTAGTGGAGACAAACACAGAGACGTGGACACACTGAGAAATGTCTCACAGGTTCCACTGAACAAGTGCTTTGTGCACTTGTGAACAGGACTGTAGTACAGGGTTTACACAGGTTTCACCAAGTCAATTTTGAGACTTTTTTAAGCTCATTATGAATTGAATTTAAAACCTATATCACAACATCAAAATGCTTTCTTGCATAAAACCAGTAGGCTTCCAATATGTTGTTAGTAACTGACTTAAACCAAGCCCTAAATTCAGTTTTTTAAAAGCCAAAAAGGTCCCTAAACTTGCACTTCCCCATAGCCTATGGTACCATTCGAAAAAGACTCGTGCGTTGTTGTGTTTCCGGGTCAAATTTGAAAAACATTTTTTTTTTTGGTGCTTTATCTGAAGTTTTTGTCTCTTTTTTATGCTTTTAATGCATTTTTGAAACGTTTTTCTCAACGCTTCTTTAAATTCATGGTCAATAAACCTAATTTATATGACATTTTAGCAATTCTTTTTGTAAAAAAAAAAAAAAAAAAGCAGAAATTGTGAATTATTTTGACTATGAGTCAGAGGATGTTGAGTGGATCCCTGACTGTCAAAGTTTAGTCAGGATACGGTTTTGAAACCATTTAAACATTCTTTTGAAATGCTATAAAATTAAATAAAAGACCCAAAATTTAATGGAAATAATCCATTAGAAGAATTTTTTTCAAATGTTGTATGGGTTCCGTACAACGTACGTCCATGCATCCATGTTATTTTGAGGCAATCTGTTTGAAAGAAACCCATATTTCTGATGTTAAAAACTTCGAAAATGGGTCAAATTTGACCCGAGGACAACACAATGGTTAAGACTTTTTAAGGCCTACAATTGTGATTTTTATACTTTAGACTTTTGTAGACCCCGTGAAAAAACCCTGGTAGTAACACAGGTTTATGACTAGGGCTGTGAATCGTTCAAAAATGTTCGATACCGGTACCGATACCAATGCCGTGACTTCAATACCGCTTTCTGAACGATACTTTTTGTCGAAACCCATTTATCAAATCTAATTTAACAAAAAGATATGACAACATTACAACTAGGAAAAGGTTTTTTTCAACGTAATCGCCGTTTCTTTGTTTAACCACAATGAATTGCTAACGTTAGCTAAGGTCCTGGGGTATGACTTTTGATGGTAATTGTTGATTTTTTTTTGTGCATTTTTATGCCTTTACTCGATAGGACAGCTTTAGACATGAAAGGTGAGAGAGAGGGGGAAACGACATGCAGCAAAGGGCCGCAGGTCAGAATCGAACCCACGACCGCTGCGTCGAGGACTAAGCCTCTATATATGGACGCACGCTCTACCAGGTGAGCTACCCAGGCGCCCTAATTGTTGATTTTGTTTAAATATGCCAAATTGTAATTATATAAGTGATTATTCATGCTTTGTGTTTTATTGATGGGGATACATGTCCTATTGTCAATTTGATGGTAATTTAAGAAAAATAATACAATGTTTTACAACAATAAAGGGGCATGTTTACTTAATAGGCTGTGTACTTTGATATTACATTATCTGGGTCACATGACTGGGATATAACCAAAAGATATATCCTGGAATTCATTCAAAAGTTTCTTTTCTGTGCAAATTAAATATACAGTGACATTTGGAATTGTTACAGCTCTAATTACAACATTACAGCACAGATCTGTTTATTGATTTTTCAGCACCTGCTACGTGAGCCCCGTCTCTGTAACGAAGAGTTTTTACCGTGTGTCTCTTCGCCGTGTAAAGTCAGACAGCCAATCACAGACATTATTAGATCTCGGTAGACGCATGCTGCGTGCTTATTGGCTCACTGACGATGAGATTTACTCCGTTGGTATTGAAATTGGCTATTGAATGACGAGGCATTTTTCGATACTCGACACTAAGGATGCAATTCAGTCGCTGCCTAAAAAGTATTGAATTCGGTACCCAGCCCTATTTATGACGCAGTTTCTTGAGTATGTATGAAAAATGAACTTGTATTTTAACTATTTAACCACCTTATTAACCTGTGCTGTATTAACGCCTCCCTCATGAGTGATGTATCCTATTTCATCTTTTTATTACTGTTTGTTACTGCTCTGCATGGTTGAACGGTGCAAGAAGATGGCTTGGTCTGTGTTACTTGGCTGTGTTTTGATGCTTGCATGGCTTCTTATACTGAATGGGGATACTGTTGATGTGTAACTGTGCTAATGTCTTGCTGCTTCCTGTAACTCTGCATGGCTTACTGAGAAAGCTTATTTGTTGCTCTAGCTGTCTGTATGGTGGCTTGTTGACTTCCTAACTGTATAGTTTAACCTGTACTAATGTCTTGCTGCTTCCTGTTGCTCTGGTCTAAAATCATCTGCCCAAAGGACTACAGTTGGAAATTAGCCAGCTGGCTAACACTGGCACATTTACAGAAATGTTGATTAATGTATGTTGTCCTTTATAAAATAAAGAATAAGAATAAGAAATCCTGTGCTGCAAATGAATGCCACTCTCTATCAGGCAAACATGTTTCTTTCCTCACTGTCCTTCCCTTGTTACACTGTTTGCTAAGGGAGATCTGAAGTGGGGCAGTACATTTGACATCCTGGTTGCAGCAGCCCGTCCCACCTCCGTCTACAGGAAATCACCCCTCACTCTGCTACATCAGCAAATTCCTCCACTTATTCCTAATCCGCAAAGCCCGTCCACCAAAATGCCTTCAAGATGCTGCAAATTAATTCTTGCATTAAACTTTCCAAAGTAATAACAGTATTTTCCCCCAGTGTATTGCCAGCCTAAGATGCCCGCCACCAGGCCTAAGCCACTGGGAATTATTTTTTAACCCTCGTGTTGTCTTCCCCCGCCGGCCATGCACTTGTTGTCCTCTCGGGTCAAAATAGAAAATTAACAATTTTTTTCGGTGATTTTTGACATTTTTGTCCCTTTTTTTGACGTTTTTACCATTTTTCTGACATTTTTGTCCCTTTTTTACCAACTTATTACCACTAATGTTACACTTATTTTTCGGAATTTATGGTCAATAAACCTTGTTGGATTTTTAAATTATACCTAATTTTTGAGTCAAAAAAGCTGAAATTATGAATTATTTTGACTAATATTAGAGGAATGTATGTTGATGGATAATCAAAGACTCGTGTATGTCAAAGTTGAGTCAGAATACTGTTATACTTTTTACAAATGCTAAAAAATGGAATAAAACAACTCAAAATTCAATGAAAGTAGTGATCATTAACTGTACTTGCGAACCTGGAACCATCCATGTTATTTTCTCGGTAATTTGGTTGGAAAAGAAACCCATTTTCTTTAAATATAGACATCCAATTTGACCCCGAGGACAACAGGAGCTTTAATGTATTTTAAGACGTTTTCTAAAACTACAGAGTTTTTATTACGACTCAGTTGGAAACTTCGACGTAGTCACATTTTCAAATCTCCAGTTAGCTTATAGCGTTGACTTAAAGTAGGATAATGCATGGAATCTGTCTCATGGCTTTTTAAGTTCTGAATTTTGCGATTCCGTCCATGATTCTGTCACCACAGAAACGATTTGGCTCTACATTAATGATGCTATCAGTCTGGGACTGGCCCCAACCGGCCCTCGTCGGAAAAAAAAAAAAGACACTTGCCACCATACTAAACAACTTTTCTGGGACAAACCCTGAATTATAACTTGAATTTAGAAGGCGGCAGTGAACGCGGACACAGCTGCACTGACTAACAAGGTCAGTAGTCCACCGTTGTGTTTTCGTCTCCATTTCACCTGACAGAGAAGACGCTCCAGCTGTAATTACAGGCTGGGATGTCACAGAGGTGACCAACAAACTACAGGCAGAGAGAGGCTCAGTCTGTGCAGATGAGATGTCACCGCAAAGAATGATGTAACGCCACACACCCACACAATGACTTCACACATCTAAAAAGTTAAAAGAACATGTTTGTGAGGCTGGCTGGAAGCGTTTCCAACGTTGCGACAGAATATAAAAAAATAAAATAAAAAAAACGAAATAGCTTTCTGTCGACTAGGCCGTAGGGGGAGAAAAAAATGAAAAAGCAAACAGAGTCAACGCAGCGTGACTGCATTATGAGAATAAATGGGATGTCAGTTCTTCAGTCATGCAAGCTGACTGTTTGCTACATCGCAATATATGCATTCATTTATTTCTATTGCACATTTACTGCCGAAACCTTTTAGTGACAAATGCTTAATCCATTCCAACTGAGCACACACATTGTAATTAGTTTGTTTCCTCTCACATCATGCTGAACATAAAAATACTTCCCTGCTAGTGTGTCATTCTGACTGTGTTCACAGAGAGAGCCAGTGTGTGTACAAGGGGCAGGAGGTGGGGGGGGGAATCGATACAGCATAGCATTGCGATATTTCACTTGGCAATACTGTTTAGATACATGCTGGGTGCAATTTGTGAAAAAAGCAGGGGGGGGGGGGGGGGGTTTTGATCATGAAATCCCCCTTTCAATACCACCATGGATATAGAGCTCGGCTGTCCATGCTAAACACTTATGTACTTCAATATCCAGTGGAAAAATAATCTCAAAATGTCAACATAAAACACGGCGCTTTCAAGCCGGGGAGCGGAGTTCACTTTGCGGCGAAAACAAAAATACTTTCACCCAGTAAACGCTCGTTCTTTCCTCGGGAGTGGTTAAACTCCACTACCACGGCCCCTGAAAGGAGCATCATCTGGCGGTGCCTGTAGCCGGCTCACAGTCACCTGTTGGCGGCTAAAAAACTGCCGCTGGTAGCCGGCGTCCTGGAGCTCTGGAGCGGCTAAATACAACCAGCAACTGCTGCTCGGATTGTATCTTTCTATGGCACTAAAGAATGTTCACGTTACAGCGCTTTACTTAGTTTAAAATACTTCTATTTTAAGTATATAATTAGGGCTGTCAGCATTAACGCGTTAATCGCAATGCGATTCATTTTTTTTTTTTTTTTTTTTTTTTTTTTTTTTTTAAAATCGCATTAATCGTAGAAATTCAGAGAAATTAAAAGAAATTAATCGTTTGACAGACCTATTTAGGAGTTACTAAACACTATATTGACTCTAGTAAGGATAGGGATTTTTAGTTTTTTAGTTAGGTACTTGGAGGAATTGTGCAATAATGACAGATTCACACATTTTTCTTTTGTTTACAGTAAATAAATAATTACAAATCTTAAAATCAAGTTCATAAAGTAACTTTCTTTGCATTCATTTGAGTCCCAATCAAGATACACTGGTAAGAATTGCTTTCGATAATATGTACCAACTGTTCTGAAATGCAAAATAATAGAATTTTAATCATGTGATAAGATATGCGATTAATCACGATTAACTATAGAACTTCAGCGATTAAAAAAAAATAATTGTTTGACAGCCCTATATATAATATATGGTCTATTGGTGAAGTAGCATTAATCACTTTGAGGGGGGGGGATACATTTTGTCCCCACAGGGATAACAATAATTCTGTAGAGGCAGGGATATGTAGACCAGAAAGGGGGAAATCCCACGCCTCCCCCTGGAAGAATCACACCCTGGATGAATGGACACCAAGTATCGATCT
Source organism: Sander lucioperca (assembly GCF_008315115.2). Taxonomy (NCBI): domain Eukaryota; kingdom Metazoa; phylum Chordata; class Actinopteri; order Perciformes; family Percidae; genus Sander; species Sander lucioperca. The sequence goes on along the minus strand of NC_050192.1, from coordinate 1,795,900 downwards.
TTCATTGCATACATTGCACGTGAGAATTTAACTTTTTGGTACTACAATAATAAACATGTATGACAGGTTTGTATGACAGTGTTGGCCAGTTTGTCTGCTTGACAATCACAAAACAAAACAGAGAAATTTATCTTTTTTTGGAGGAAAAAAAACAACAGATGCTGGCACAGTTTTCCTTTGGGGACATGATTTGAAGTTGGTGGGAAAAAAAAGGTAATAAGTTGCAATACATCGCAAAATATCGCAATATGTTGAAAATTGTTTAAGTATTGTGACATAAGTATTGTGATAATATCGTTTCGTGGGGGCCTCTGGTGATTGCCAGCCCTAGTGTGTGTGTGTGTGTGTGTGTGTGTGTGTGTGTGTGTGCGTTTGTCTCACCGCTGTGGACAGCCTCGAGGCCAGGGTCATCTCCAGGTTTCCCTTGAGGCCGAGCAGAGCCGGTACCAGGATGAAGATCTCCGTGATGTACTGGAACGCCTCCCAGTGCTGCCGAGGACACAAGCACAGAATACAGAACATCACGTCTGACCCTGTAACTGCTGCACTTTCACTCAGCCTCATTTGACATTGAAATTAAAATGCTACGCTATCATTTAGACAGGGCTAGACAGAATTCATCATTTGCATATGCATCCATGAACCATCAAATGCTAGTAAGTGGAACTTAAAAAGGTCCCATATTGTAAGTGTAAGTAAGTGTAAGGGAGACTTCTAGTCTAGACTAGGGCTACATTTACATTGCTATGTTTTGGTTTAAAAACAAATATCTTTTGCTACGTTTACACCTCTCATTCCCCCTGCTCTGGCATTTCAGAGGCCCCAAACCGGAGACATTTATATACACAACGAACAATGCGTTGAATATAAACGTCTCCGCGCAAATTTGAACATTCACTGGTGGCTGGTCAAATTTGAACATTCCCAAGTAGCGTACGTTTTATCAAAGGAAAGGTACATTTTAAAAAGAAAGTCAAATCTTACCTTCACTTACATAATTGATCATGAGGTTTTATTTGTTATCTCATTGTGTGGTTGAAAATATTTCATTTATTTCCTTGTCTATGTGAGCTACCTTGATGTTAGCTATGTAATATACTGTAATATGTTTTCAAGATATTTCTTTATTTTCTTGTTTTTTTTATTATTATTATTATTATTATTATTATTATTATTATTATTATTAGTAGTAGTAGTAGTATTATTAGTATTATTATTATGATTAGGGGTGTGCAATTCACATGCGTATCGAGATTCAAGCTCTACCAATTCAAAATCGATTCATAGAATTCCAAAAATCAATTCATATTTTGTAATTTATTTTTTATTTTATTATTTTTTTATTTTTTTTGTATGTCTACTGCAATCACATGGGAAAAGTTACTACATTTACATACTGTGAATCGTTTTTTTTAAATCGTTTTTGAATCAAATTTTTAGTCTAAAAATCGATATCGAATCGTGTCATTTTCCGAATCGTGCACCCCTAATTATTATATATATATATATATATATATATATATATTATTATATATATATATATATATATATATATATATATATATAATAATTAGGGGTGAAATATATATATATATATATATATATATATATATATATATATATATATATATATATATATATATATATATATATTTCCTTATATTTTGGTTGTTTTCTGTTATTTAGTTTTATATGCAGATATTGTTATGTTTCTTTTCTTTTCTGTACGAGTCATGAAATGTTTAAATATTGTCTGGTTTAATGTTGTGTTGGACCCCAGGAAGACTAGCTGGTCGTCTAGGCCGCAGCTAATGGGGATCTTTCTAATAAACACAAAACACTCGTCATTTGGCTGCTGGACAAAAAAAGTTCATTTTGGACCCTGGCCCTAAGTGCACTTACTTTTGGTTTTACCTCCAAAAACAAAGTGGTTTCGATAATCTAGATAAACTGTTGAGTTGTTTACAACCAGTGTGACTGTCTGACTGACCATGTTTCTTAGTTTTACGTTCCCACGTCTCAGTAATTACTTTGCAGAGTACCGCGTTAGGAAAATAAATAAACTGGAATTAGCTTTTAATGCCACTCTGTCTTGAGCTCTCAACCATGCTGCTTGGGTTTTTTCTGAATAATGGTTGCATTGTGGCTCAGCTTACCTGCACAATATCCAGCACCATTCCAGCTGAAACAGTTCCAAATCCAGCCAGCAGGAAAGGCAGCAAGATCTGCAGCGCCATGGCCAGCAGCGACTCCTTGGGCATGTTCTGCATGGTCGACCTCCGCCCTTCCTCCTCCCCTTCTTCTTCTTCTTCTTCTTCTTCCGCCTCCTCGTCCGCCTCCTCCCCGGAGAGCCTCCTCTCGGCCAGCATGGGCTCCGTTTCGGAGTAGCCTCCGTCCCCACAGTCGGATAAAGTCACCGAGGAGCGAGAGGCCCGGTCCAGGAGCCGTCGGCCCTCTGCGTGCGACGTCTCTTGCCTGTAGCCGTTCTGGAGCGAGACGGGCTCGGGTTTGGCTCCGATGTCCACCATGGCGAGCCGCTCCTCCTGCAGCTTGGTGTAACCGGTGGGGACCATGGCCTGGAATAGAGAGGCAATCCGTCCAGAGGAAGGCGGCTTCAGAGAGAGAGCGCTCCGGCCGCCGCCTGCTCCACTCATACGCACCGTCAGGCTAGAGCCTAGGGAATCCCCGATAGCTCCTCCCAGACTCTGGATACTCATGGTGTGCTACAGGGCCGCAGTTTCTCATCTCCTGTCACCCAGCATGAGAGCAGTGTGAAAATGAGACACAGTAATACAGTGGTTTAGACTAGCTCAGGTGCAGCATCCATGTCGGAAATTGGAAATGGAGTCTCATGAGCCTGAGGGAAATACAGAAGGGAAAGATAGCAGAGGAGAGAATAGCTAGGACAGGAAAAACACAGCATGAAGCAACATGAAGGGGAACTTTGGTTTTTTTCAACCTATATTCATATGTTTTTGTGTCTGGTGGTAGGGCTGCACAATATGGTGGTTTTTTTTACCGTCATCGCGATATCAACTGGCACAAGTTGTTGTACCAGTCCAATATGACTGTCAGATGAATTAAACCTTGTGTTGTATTCGATATCGCAATATTTCATAATCAATGTCACAATATCACATTTTGTCAATATCGTGCAACCCTAGTCTGGGCCAAAAATTAGCACTGGAACACAGCGCACAGACTACAGCTGCCCTGCAGGGTTACACTGCAGCCCGGTCCGTGGCCGTGGCTACCGGTTACAGCTTTCTTGCTCAATACTGGACGAATTTCAAAGATTGTTGTTAACTAAACTAAATGACCCTTTAAGATGACATTGCACCGTCATGGTGCTGAGACACTTCTTAGAAAGAGGAACAAAACATCCCCAATCCTCAGTAACCAGAGAACCAAGGCTCTGAAAATGGAGCCGCTGTTTTCTATTGATACACAGACCGGCTGTAGGAGCTACATATTGTATGGTGTTTATGGTCTCATTTATACTATTTACTGATTATTATATTGTGCACTTATATTGTAGGTGGTGGGCGTTTTCATCGCGGTTTGAGCAGAAGTGATAACATTATACCTGTTTGCTTCACCTGGGGGTTTTTGAGCTTTGACAGAAAGGGGGGAGGGGAGCCTGGGAGCGACACACTTTCTGTTGACTAATGTTGCGGCTGTAAGCAGCCCAACAAAGTGCCGCCGCACTAACACACTTGTTTCGACTCACAAAGTAACTTTACCTTTACATTTGGTAACTGCAGTGCTAGTTGTATTTTACGTGTGGAGGAATAAATCATTGCAAATACAATCTGGAGGGCGTCACAGTGTGTTTATGCATCTCTCAGTGTTTAGTCCCTCGCGGCAGCACTTTGTTGGACCGCTGACAGCCGCAACATCGGCTCTGAGGGACTCTGTGCAACTTTACATCAACAGGAGTGATGGGAGTTTGAATTAAAAGTGCCCACCACATCATGACGGTAGCTACAGGCTTCTTAAAAGATATAATGGCTTCAAGATAAGTTTTTGGTCTCCTGTCACTGCTCATGATCACAATTCAGTCAGTGGGGGGACAATTTGTTGTTAAGGACACTAAACAATTGTCCACATCTCCCAGTAGTGTTAGGCAAAAATGCATTTCGCTGGATGGTGTTAAGGAAGAGAGTCAGGTACTGTTAATCACAAAGCCTGGAGAAAAGGAACGCAGCATTATAAAGTGAAACGAGAGCAGGAAAGATACTCATCATTGGTACCACAACTGATTCAAAGTGGAGACAGAAATCTTTATGTTTAGAAATTTAGAGTAAACTGCACACATCATAAAAAATTGTTAGTGTAGCTGACGGAGCGCATCGGCGAAAGCTGGAAATATGCCTTTCTGAAAACAAAAATGGCATAGACTTGTCGTGCAAATATGTGATCATCTGCTAAAATCTGATTGCCATCTGTGGGAGCGTGTTGATATACTGCACGTCCACGTCTTACTTGGAAAAGTGTGTGCTAGTAATAAAAGCGTATTGGCCTTTTAAAAAGGTATTTCTACAGGTAAAAAGTACTGGGTGGGCTAAAATCTGTCAGGTATAATACGCCTCGTGAATGAAATCAAGTCATTTTGAGGAAAAAACAACCTTTCAAAACACAAGGTAGGAGCTGCAATCCCTTTTGCATTGTATGGGTTGAATTGCCCCCTTTAGAAAAGGTATTTCAACTGGTAAAAAGTACTGGGTGGGCTATAATCTGTCAGATATAAGCCTCATTCATTAAATCAAGTCATGTGGAGGCAAACATAACCCTTCATTGACATGGTCAATCACCTTTTTGCAAGTGGAAAAAAAAGGATGAATTGGTTACAATCTAGGGCACAAGGCGTCACTTTTTGGCACGATAACTGTCTTTGCTTGGCTTATGTTGACGATGCAGTCCGGAGCCCAAAGCTCATATGTCACCTACCTTTTCATCTGCACTAAATTCCGGCCTTTCATATACCCTACCTGTCTTTATAAGTCTTCGCATTATGGTAACATTTCTACTTTATGGTAGGGCTTTCATTTAACGCCTTCTTACGGAAACAGCTAATATTGTATAATAGTTAGTTGTGGATATTTGTTTATGTTAGCTAACACTTTGCTATGTTAGCTAACGTTAGCTGTACAACGATAGAAATCAAAACAGTAGGAAGCAAGGCTCCCTAACGTTACTTGCTTCTTCGTTAACCGGGAGAATACAGTAGCCGAGGTTAGCTTATAAATCTAAGAACAGCAAACTAACTACTTATTGTCGTCGTCGCCTTATTTTTATTCCTTTCCATAACTTACCTTTCTGGCACGGAGACATTTCATACAGGAAAAGAGATGGGAGTCTTATTTCTTGACAGCCAGCCAGAGTCAAGCAGTAGCCGCGTCAGAGCGAAAAGTGCCACCAAAGCTCGTCTATGTTGGAAAGATGTACCACTCGGTTTGAAAATAGTGGCTGTAATCCGCACAGAGACAGGTGTTTCGTCGACATGTGCTACTTTCTGCACATGCGTGGTCTATCGAAATACGCTCTACCGCTGAAAAAAGTGAAGTAATAATATGCTTCCCATAGTCTTACAGTAGCCTACACTACCCTGGTTTTATTTTTTATTTTTTTAAATATAATGTCTGACATAAATACACATATGCTGAGTTAATTCCCTCGTCTTTAATCATTGATTTATTCACTTTATAATCTCGGCGAGAATGTATAGTAATGATAGCGATGATGTTAGTTGAAACACTACGCTGTAAATAGATCAAATGTACAATTAGTCTATGATTGTATTGAGTCAATTCTGTCTGACGGGTTGCGCGGTAACAAAAGCAAGTGAGAGTGGGATGTCATGCTACACCTACAAGCTATGGTCAATGGAACAAACGGTGCCAGATATTTTGATTGCAGTGCGCAAGCGCAGGGACCTTGTCCTTTTTTTTATCATAAAAATCTTTGGTTCATTACTTTTTCTGATACGGTCCGGCAAAATGAGGAGTTGTAACGATGTTTTAATGGTCTAGTTGTTGATTAGCGTTAATGTTTGTTGTCCGTGCGATTTTACAGCCAACTTCACAGTCTAATTTCGTGAAGTCTTCCGAAACAGGAGAGGGCGCTGTATAAATCATTGCTTAAATGTTTATTTTCTTGCCTTCCACGACGGAAACCACCCGGATGTTGCTTTTACCTACTAGTTAGCTAGCTAACTAATACATCCATGAGTGAGACACATGTCGACACAAAAGTTGCCTCTAAAATGGAATTAAACATCAAGAAAACGAGTTCAAAGGCGTTGCTTTCATGTGGGAACGGACAAGGTTTGAATACGTGTATTAGCAGTTATAATGTTGGAAAAAAAAACGCCGTAAATGTGAATGAGAAAAGCCTGTGTTTAGCCTAGCTAGCTAAGTTACGATACACTAAAAATGTAGCTAGCTAACTACGACTTGGTTTAACGTTAGTTCTGTGAATAAGTATAATGATATTTTCTTCCAGGAACTGTTCAGTGTCCACATGAGTGTCTTTGTGACGACTATAAGGTGTCTTTAACGTACAATAACGTTATTTGTTTACCAGCTCTTGGAATGTTTTTGATATTTCCAAAGATCTGGAATTATAATTATAATAAGACAAGCTAGTTTCCAAGGGATGTTGCATAGATATATACACTGTTGCTAATGTTAGAGATACGCACAGTTCCATAGAATAGAATGCCAGACATTATGGCTTGCAAAATACAATTCACAACAACGTCCTGTATTGTTAATGTTAGCAACAATACATATATTTAGTATTTAGAGTTAGACAAGACTAAAGGCATATGGGTAAAATCATCATCAAGGTATTAATAAGTATCTTTATCAACACAATAGTTTGCTAAATCAATTTTCAAAATGATCAAATTCATGTCCTACAGTTATGTATTGCATGAGACACAATTATTCACGTCAAACAATATGAATAACAGAGGTTTTCATGACAACGTCCCCATAATAATTCATTTGTACAGCAAAAAATGTATAAGAATGCTAAAATCCAAACATCATAAAACATGGTTTAGCTGAAATTGAATTGACATCATTGGATCTCTAATTAGACCGGGGACAGCTGCAGAGTTCACATCATTTTAGTTGTCACTCTTTTAAAGTCTACAGTAGTATGCGTGGCCTTTCTACACCACTCAGTACCGAGCACTGTTGAGAAATAAAAAATTCTACTCGGTTGAACTTTGTGCCATTCAAGTGTCCCTTTTTTTACTGTGACTTTGTGCTGCCTTTCTCACACACTTTGTATCAACTCGTGTGTCTTGATTTTGATTATTTTTCACCGGTACTGTTCTAACTCATTGTGCGCTTGTTTATTGTGCTGCTAGGTAGGCTGTAACCCTATTAACTTCAAACCTCTAATGCTGACTGTTGATTTGTGTCTATCCTACTGTTATTCCTATTACTATTCCCTTATAATGCCCATATTTAATGCTGTTAAACGATTTAAACTTTATCCTTGCACTGCTATAGTTTTTATATTACTATGTCTACATTATTCTCTTATAATGCCCATATTTAATGGTGGTCTCTAGACTTTATCCTTGCACTATTGGACTTATTTGCACTACCACCATGACACACACTCTCATAGAGCACCTTACCATACATACTGAATCACAGGGTCAGTCCCTGCCCTGTCACTGTAAGCGTCTCATGCTTATACATCCCTTAGTACATTGTGGACATGTGGATTTTTTTCTTTTGTGGATTTGTCATTTTATCATCCTGTTTATGATGTGTGCTGTGTGTGATGTCTTTAAGCTACTGGGACCTTACATTTCCCCTTGGGGATCAATAAAGTATCTATCTATCTATCCATCTATCTATCTAGGTCTCAGTGAGAAGCTCCTCCTCAAGCCAAAGGCTGACAGACCCCCGCAGACAGAGAGAGTCCCGAGAAGCAACGGTGAGACCCCACGTCCCTTCCCCTGCATGCTGTTTTGCCATTAGTTATCATCAGTGGTGGAAAAAGTATTCAGATCCTTTATTTAAGTAAAAGTACTAAATACCACACTGTACAAATACTCTGTTACAAGTACCAGTCCTGCATTGAAAATGTTAAGTACAAGTATGTATCATCAGGAAAATAAGAAAACTTTATTGTCTGTTCACACAGAAAATGTTCTTGCGTCATCTGTTCCAACAGTCAATAGATAACATTTAAAAAAACAAAACAAGCATATGGCGCCCGGATAGCTCAGTTGGTAGAGCGGGCGCCCATATATAGAGGTTATTCTTCGACGTAGCAGGCCGCAGGTTTGACTCCGACCTGAGGCCCTTTGCTGCGTGTCATTCCCCCCCTTTCTCTCCCGTTTCATGTCTTCAGCTGTCCTGTCAAAATAAAGGCTGAAAATGCCCCAAAAATAAGCATAAAATACATCTGTATAGTAACCTAACAACGTCTGACACACCTTTCTGTCACACACACACAATCTAAACATAAAATAGTTAAATGTCCTTAAAGTATTTAAAGTACTCAATGCAGAAAAACCCTCACGTTTTAGAAACTGTAAGCGATCTAAACTGTTCTGTCAGTGTTTAATGGTCTAATCATTTCAGCTGGACTAATAGGCCTGTATATTGTTGGGTAGATTAATGTATAATAAAACATCAGATTTTATAAACTACGTGTGTTTTGTGTGCAAAAATCTGAATGTGTAAAGTAACTAGTAACTAAAGCTGTAACAGATGAATGTAGTGGAGTAAAAAGTACAATTTCTCTCTGAAATGTAGCGGAGTAGAAGTAGAAAGTGGCGTGAAAAGACTCAAGTAAAGTACAAGTACCTCAACATCTGGTACTGAAGTACAGTACTTGAGTAAATGTACTTAGTTACATTCCATCACTGGGTTTCCACCTTTAATGTATAGGAAAGCTGAGATATGAAAGGGGGGAGAGAGGGGGGGAGAAGACATGCAGGAAACCGTCACAGGTCGGTCTCACCCCCCCGACCTTCTTCATCGAGGAATAAACCTCTACATATGTGCGCCCGCTCTACCAACTGAGCTAACCCGGCCACCCACTGGCTACTATTTAGTTATCACTATTACATCAATTTGTTTGCAGCAAAACTAAGAACAAAGGGCTTTTTTTAAGCCAGAGGTGTGATGCTCTGTGCTGTGTCTGGTTGTGTGTGTCAGTGTTGGAGCGGCTGCAGAGCTTCCTGCCTCAGATGGCCGCGGCCAACGAGAAGCTGAAGCAGCAGATGGACCAAGCTCCCGCTGGACGCTTCGACATCGAGAGCGTGGAGGGGGCTGAGAGGGTCATAGAGATGGTGAGCAGCCGCCTGCCTCCCTCGGGGGAATCCACCAAACTCCAGACATGAAACGCACACGTCAACTTTTAACAAACACTCTTTTCAGTCGTTTTTAACATTATTTGTCGCGTGGTTTGATTGAATCGTGATATAATAATATAAAAGTGTAGAAAAGCCAGCACATCTCCAGTTCCCAAGTTGAGGAGGAGAAAGTACCGTCATTTCACTTATTTTATCAGGCTCCCATCACAACACATCAACGCTGACGCCTTTCGGCACGAAGCCTTCTTCAGAGCGCCTCAGGGAGCGAGACTCTGTGTTTTGGGTTTAGCGCTGCACCTAGAAGCTCCATTTGTTGTTCTGATTCTATTCTTTCACCATACACGGGCGCCGATTCCATTTGTATTAGGATTTTCATTTATTACGATTCGATAGTATTGTTGCAATTTTCTTTTCCTTCTTTAACAAAAACAGTAGTTGAATATACTCTTCTAGACACAATATATCATGAGACATTCCTAAAAACTCATTGTTTTCTAAGAAGAATGCACATCACATGTCAGTCAGTCAGACATTTATTTACTTTGTAAAGAAGAACATAACATGGATGTTCTGCATTTTCTACTTCCACTCTGTTTTGCTGGAAACAGATAGGATGCAGTCGCCGTCAGCGCTACCGTATCAACAGAAAATATTTAGGTGATTCATTGGTAAATATAGTGTTTTTAGTGTCGTCCCTCCACGCCCTACTTTCTCCTTGCAGGTGTTGCATATTGCAAACTTGTTATCTTCTGCACACACGCTGAAGAATTCCCAAACAGCTGACATGTTGCAGGTTAATTCACCAGGTTCCTACATGTGGGAGAATAGCGGCGACGCGCTTCACACCGCAAGCGGGTACGCGCGACACACGGCGGAAAAGTTGAGAGAAAGGAAAAAGAGACCGTGCTGTCGCATCCGTGTGTGCGTGCGTCCTTGAGAACTGTAACTGGTATAACTTATGTTGTCAGTTAATTGTAGCGTTGACCTGCCGGTCGCCGGTCATGGCCGAGCAAGTGAAAACCGGCCAATTCCTGTCACCGGCCGGTCTATCGGTGCATCTCGAGTAAAAAATATATCAATTCTAGGGGAAACAATTATAAAAAATCGAAAATCTGATTTCTTATTTTCCGTGCCCCTAGTAAACAGGCTAAAACAGGAGTAGGATCCCGTCTCTCGGCCCTGGTTAATCTTTGATATCTTCCTCCTGTCCCTCAGGACGTAGCGCTGGTGGAGCTCAGCGGGTCCGACAGCGACTCAGAAGATGGAGAGGAGACGTCGGAGTCGGAGGAGGAATCTGACTCCGGCGAGGAGAGCGGCATCACAGAGCAGAACCTTAAACTACCGGGAGACAACGGCAAGAGGAAGAAAGCCTACATCCAGGTTCTCCATCCACCAGGAGAGTAGAGAAAGTGGCGCTGCATGTTGAGTTCCTTTTCCGCATGAGGTGATGCGAGTTAAACTGACCAGGGACCAAAAAAACCTCTGCCTGCCTCACGCGTGGAGTGATTTGAACCTACTTCATAGAGACAGAGACAGAGAACAGGAAGACACGGATCTGCCTCATCTCATTCCTATGGGAACAAATATCATTTTGTACATTAAAGGCTCACAGCTCCAAAAGTGCCTTTTGGAGCCAGAACAGATGCTGTGATTACCTCATCCACTCTGGCCCATCAGCTGACCTCTGAGTGGACATCATGTGCAGGGTTTTCCCCCAGAAAAGTTGTTAAGCCCGATGGCAAGTGTCTTTTTTTCCGTCAAGGGTCCGGCTGGGGGCCGGTCCCAGACTGATGACAGCATTAATGTAGAGCCCAATAGTTTCTGTGATAACAGAATCATGGAGGGAATCGTGAAATTATGAGTTTTAAAAAGCTAACGGACAGATTCCATAAGGCTCTACATTAAGTCAGTGCTAAAAGCTAACCGGAGAGTTTAAAATATGACTGTGTTTTAAGTTTCCAACCGAGCCGCCCCACTGTAACTGTAGTTAAGAAAAACACAACCCCCACCCAGTGGCTAAGTCCCAGTGGGGAGCAAGTTATGCACCTGGCTTGCAATACACTGGGGGAAACTCTGATGTGTTTAGGCGTAATACTCGCCTTGTTTATTGGCCTCTGTTCATTGTTTCATCAGTTTAGGCTGCTACGTATTTGTGCTTTCATGAGGCACAGTTGGATCTTATCAAGGAAGATAGATTACCAGATTGTGTTTTTACATGGCAATACAAATAAAGCCTCTGTACACAAGCCCTGCTGCATCCAGATGTGTTGATTCTTCTAACATTTTGGCTATCTGAAATAATCCCTGTCATAATCAAATACCATGTTATTATTATTATTATTATTATATACTATTTAGATACACATGATTGCTTCTCATCAACCTACCCATTCTCATCTGAAATCAATATTTTGCTACTGCTGCCTCAAAGTAAGTGTTTAGTATGTGAAAACGACTTCATTTTTGGGGTTCAACTTGAAAAGTCTAATTCACGATCAAGATAAGTGAACAAGCTGCGGTTTGGATTTAAGGATTTAGTTCCAGGTATAATCCAGGCTTGTGTCAAATCCTCAACAATAACTAAGCTGACATGCACATATTCTAGTTTGTGCCCTTATTCCGAAAAAGACATTCCGACTAATCTGTTTATACGGTTAATGAAAGTGAATATTCCACTAATATTCCCGTTAACATGCAGCTGTGCAAAATATGATTTATTACAACGTTTTCGGCCAGTGGCAGATCAGAAGGTCGGCTTTGCGATGTTGGTATGCAGCTATTTTACAATGTTTAAAAGTAGCTGGGTTTCTCTTGTCGGTTTGTGTACAACAAGCATTGCAACACAGAGAGCTGACTGTAAGCCGTAAACTGTCGCAAACTGCAGTATAGTAGAAACCCTGATTAAGACACATTATTCCCATTGCGCTATATACATGTCCAAAGAAAGCTTCTAAAACCCGAATAATACCTGCAAATTCCACGTCTTTATCGGAAACTGCTAAATTTGGAATATGCTGTTTTAAGATACATACCCGTATCATATTAGGAATATTGTCATATTCTGAATAATAGTGGAATATCAGTGTGCATGTTAACATACTCACTGAAATCAAGTTTAGTCAGTATGAAGAAAAGGGCCGATGGACAAATGCAACTCTTGGTGATGTTAGTCCAAAATCATCCATCGCCTGAGCTGTGCCAGTGGTGCATGATACGCCAGACTCAGGAAAAGAGTGTGAAGACAGAGACCTAAAGGTCCAAACATAACTCCTGGTCTACAGAGCCGTGGTCCTCCCCACCCTGCTGTATGGGTGTGAGTCATGGACCACCTACAGCAGGCACCTGAGAGCCCTGGAACAACAGCATCAAAGACACTTCACGAAGATTGTATAAATCAAATGTATTTCTTAGATATTTCATTTTTGGCTGTTTCACTTCATCAGGTATGCTTTCAAAACCTTCTATAAAACAGACGGCATACTACATGTTGACAAATGACCTCCTCATTATCAATAGCCTGTTTTATTATTAAGTTATGAGGCCATTTTATAGTCTTTAAATCCATCTGTTCTGTATAGTTCACGACTTTCAGTGGTGAAGTGATCATTTGTTATTAACATACAGAACCCTTTTACTTTATTCGCTTATTTGCATAAAGTGCAAGAATATAATAAATAATATAGAGTCCAAGATCTTTTATAAGGTGCTGTGAGATTATTGGTTTTGTTTGTTACATAAGGAGCTGTTTTTTTTGTCCATAGTTCTTCAGAATTCAGCGTGCACCTGCTTACACACAGTGTCGCTGTCTATTACAGTCTGCTGTAAAACCATTGAACAGCTGGTCTTCCACAGTTTAAAACAAACAACACGGATGATCAGCTGCATGAGTTCTGTGTTTCACAGAGAGTCCATCTTCCAGGATACAGTACATCACACATTTGATCTACGGGAGAATAAATATTTGAAAAGAAATACAGAATGCCTGAGAGCCTTACTTCATTATGTTTTTGTTGTCCTTTACATAAATGGTTAGCCTAGCTTAGCATGAAGACTGAAACACAACTCAGTGTATCTAAGAACTCAGCAGATGGATACACTGTTGTTTGTCAAGAACTAGTTCCAACACAAACTGTTTTTCTTTTCTTTTTTTAGATTTACAGCATAAATTGATGCAGAAAAAGGTGCATGGAAATTCAACAGAATGAAGGACATTAAGTGTTAAATGCTCAAAATATTCCACCCCAGACCCCCCACATCAGGTCTCCTCAAATGTGTTCAAATACATCCTATGCCTTTGCAACCCGTTCTCACTCCCAACTCGTAAAATATGGACGCTTGGGCTGTGGCTGTCAGCGTCAGATACGACGCAAAAAGCACCCCTCAGCGTGTGTGTAGAACGTATCAGGCAGAGCAGCAGCTCCGCGGCGCTTGAAGATGACGTAGTATTAAGAGTGACAACGGTAGCGAGTAGTATGAAAGGCCGAAATTCTGTGTAGGGTGGGTCAGACAACACAGGACTATCACCCAGGAGACCGGAGTTCATGTCCTGTGCCTCCTAAACCCAACTGTCCCGTTCTTCTTTACCTAAACCCAACTGTCCCGTTCTTCTTTACCTGAACCCAACTGTCCCGTTCTTCTTTACCTAAACCCAACTGTCCCGTTCTTCTTTACCTAAACCCAACTGTCCCGTTCTTCTTTACCTAAACCCAACTGTCCCGTTCTTCTTTACCTAAACCCAACTGTCCCGTTATTCTTTTCCTAAACCCAACTGTCCCGTTCTTCTTTTCCTAAACCCAACTGTCCCGTTCGTGTCTCGTTCTAATTTTCCTAAACCCAACTGTCCCGTTCCGATTGCGCTATATAGATGTATAGTTACTTGGGTTACTAAACCCAACTGTCCCGTTCTTCTTTTCCTAAACCCAACTGTCCCGTTCTTGTCCCGCGTGTCACGGAAACGTACAAGCCCACCCACAATCATTTCCTTAACCTAACTGCGCCAAAACGGCAATAGTCCCGACCCAGCGCGTTTAGATAAAGCGTGTTTAGATCTGACGCTGAAGGAGACTTTTAGCATCAATAACAAACGCCAAAGGCACCTGACCAAGCGTCCGTATTTTACGTGATGGGAGTCAGAATGTGTTGGCCTTTGGGTTGCCAGGCCAGCTGGGATCAGGTCAAATGTTTGTGCCATGTCACCATGGCCTGGAAGCTGGCGCCCCTAATATTGCAGGCTAGAACCAGCCCTGCACATACAGTACACCAAACATGTAAACATGTAGAAGGCGATATTTCAATTTGCTCTGCCTGCATGCAGTCTATTGTTCACCGCGCGGTTTTAAACTGTTAAACCGAATTAGTAGACTGGGTAAACCCCGCCCACTCTGCCGGCGATTTGATTTCGCCCTGCAGCTCGGACTGGAAACCATGGATGTATTAAGAGAACCTGTACGTTTATCTCTCCTGCTTCCATTCACAGTTTTGCGGGAACCAATCACAAACTGGCTTATCCACCTTGCGCGCTATTGGCTTTTTTAACATGATGACGATAGAGAAGCGACCAAGCAGCTTCTTGTTTACATTCACCATGGCGGCCACCGAAGCGCAGCATCCCGTCGATGCCGCTGTCGCTGCTACGTCACCCGGATCGTTGGTCTGATTGGTTGAAGGACTATCCAGTTGCGTACAGAGTCATTTGAACTATGCCTCTTGATCACGCCTCTTGTGCAGTAGAAAATCCAGAGCAGACTCCCCAGACTAATGTTCAATCTTAAAAGATTGAGCTTGGTCTGGTGATATATACTAGAAATTTGCGTGGAAACACATTACGTTAAACGGTTTAAGTTTTTACACAAGGTGAAACTTAACAGGTCAAGTTGTATTACCACAGAGCGGTAAGTTGATGTTTACATTAGTAGACATTACTGAAAGTCATTCAAAGTCATTTTTTTCTGGAGTCATGTTGACTAAAATAAGCATGTTAAGCATGCAAAGAAACATAACAAACAAAAAACTACTAAATAAATAATATGTTTACATAAATATTGTTTTTCCTTTATGACGGTATGATTTTAAGAATAATGTATTCAATACATTGGTTTAAAAAAAAAAACAGAAAGGAAAACAATCAACATAAAACATTGAAATATTCCAATGTACTGTCCCACATGGATAGTTTATCTCAGGAGACAGTGTTACTGTATGTACTGTATGTACTGTATGTATATGCCACTGAATACTTCCACGCTGCCCAGACCCCATCAGTCCCCCCCGATGCAGTAGACTAATCAAGTTTACATTAGTAGCCGTCACTGAAAATCATTAGTAAAGTCAAGTTTCTCAAGCCATGTTATATAACAAATATAAACTAGGTTATACTTATCAAAACTACAGGAATAACTGTTCTAAATATGTTTTTTTCCTTATGACAGTCTGATTTTAAGAACAATGTACTCAATACTTTAGTTCCAGTAAAACAGAAAGGATAACAATTCTCAGATTGTATTTTCCATCGTGCTCTGCATGTATGTTTGACCTTGGTCTGCATCACTGTCCAGACCTCATCAGTCCCCCCCCCCCCCAGGTCTCGGTCATGGTGCAACAATAAATGTAGACAAACATGAAGACTAAATCAACCATACTAAACTAAAACCCAGATAACATCAATGCACACCCTAAACATTAACAGAACATTATTAAAACACACTTTAACCAGGACAGAAAACGATCAGATCATATATTTTCTTTCCCATGAGCCTTTGCACCGCTTCAGGCAGAACCGTTCCAAAGACCCCGCCCCTCCCATACAGAAACTTACCATCCTTAGTTATCTCTGCTAAATATGATCTGTGCACTGCATACTTAAGCTGATTATTACAAACAACTAATGTGATATAGAAATGAATATGGTTTTAAACAAAACATGAAAGAATAAGTAGTGACCACTAAAAAGTTGAATTACAACTAAATCTGGGTTTACAGTGTACAGCCACAGCCCTACTCTGTAAATAGCGAATTATTTTACAAACAAATGATAGCTTTTTTTTTTTAACTCTGTTTCTTCATTTGCTACGAGTCTTGAAATGTGGACAAGATCTTGTAAAACTTAGGCGCTGGCGTAAACAAGCCATCCCCTCTGCTGGAGCTGTAAATCCATATTACTACCTAATATGCACGTGAATGACGTCATCATCTTGTTTGCCTCTTCATTCTAAACTTCACTCAGTATTTTGATATCAGGAGTATGATTTGTTTTATTGAGAATAGTTCAGGGAAATGGCCAGGGAAATATTATGACATTGCTAATGTTGGTTGGCACTAGCAACCTGCTGGTGGTAACTTGTTGTAAATAATGCAAAGGCTTTTTACTAAAAAAGTAACTAAGTAACGTTTACTTTGAGTACATTTTAACCCTCACAAAGTTTTTCATATCAGAACTATGGGTTTATTTCAACCAAATTGCCCAAAAATAAGCATGGAACCCATACAACGTTCTTCACAGGTTAATGATTACTTTAATTGCATTTTGGGTGTTTTATCCAATTTCATAACATTGAAGAGCATCTTTGAAAATGTTTGCAAATGTGTTGTGCTTGAGAAAAAGCGTTTTATGTGTGAGCTGAAATTGTTGTATGTGCATGCTTTTCAAATATGTGAGGTAAGAGTTGATTATGTGCATGTATTCTTGATATATGGCCTAAACGGCCCCTCATACAAAGAGACCGTCTGGACTAATTACGAGACAATGATTGTGGTTATTATGTACTTGATTGCAGAAGTGTATTGCTCATTGGCTACAGCCTCGTGTATTTGCTTTACGCTCACGGTAGCTGTTTAGATTTCGGTGACAGTTAGGGGATAATAACACTATATGGATATACTGACACTGATCTGTCCTGGCCTCTTAGCTCACTGGTTAAAAACTGAGGGCTCGTCCGGGATTTGAACCCGGGACCTCTCGCACCCTAAGCGAGAATCATACCCCTAGACCAACGAGCCAATACGTTGGAACTTTGTAATTGTACAGAAGTCGGACCTGAAATCAGGCTTTTCAAACTGCTGATGTGGCAGCTTGGGCCTCCATGTTATCTAGTCCAACAGCTCCCTCTGCTGGTCACCATTATATGTTCATCTCACTGTAGATGACATGAAAACTGAACCCTGGGTATCACCTGTGACCATACACTATTAACACTCTGTGCCTGTGACACATCCACCAAACGAGAGAAAACATAAAGCCATTAAACCATGTCGTTCGACACAGAAGCCAAACGGTGCACACCGTTTTGAGATTGAACCTGCCCCAGTTTAGTGTTCACACATGTAAGGAGTGGGTGTGAGACCTGGTGAATAAGTGTAGCATTTTGATTGGCTGTGTTTGGAAAAGGAAAAGCAAGTGACTTCCTGTTAGATGTTTGTGTCTTAGGTAGAGAATTGTGTGTAGTGTTTAAAAAAAAAGTGTTTTATGCAACTGAAAACTGAGTGAAAGGCTGAGAAATAGCTCATGGTTTTGTAGATTTGGTGTGTAGTTTAGCTCTTTGAGCGAGAGGTTTGAAATTGCGTGTGACATGTAAAGATGTTGTGTGTCAGCCGTTGTAAACAACTGTAATGAGAAAGAAGAAGAATAGAACATGCACCGTTTCTTAAACAGTTGACTCCTGTTGAGTTGAAGACTTTGATCAGCAGAGGGAGCCAGAGCTTCAGCAGAAAAGTCCTGCTGCAGGTTCCTCTCAGAACACACTACATTTAGGGGCACACACTGCATGTTAGGGTACAAACCATGAAACCTCCCCAGCTGATTGATAACATTAAAAAAATAGTTTTCTGTCATTTTATGTTTAAATACGTGTGTGAGGCATTATCTAATGCTAACTTTTGGTGAATTCAGAAGACATCTACAGACACAAACAAAGTGTAGTAAAATGAAAGCTAAATGTGGATTTGGGTTGTTTTCTTTCCTTCAGTCTGAAAGATCTCATCGTATGTGCTTATAGTGAGTATATTTCCTTTTCTGCAACCAGGACTTACACTGTATGAAGTAAAGTGACAACAAGTTCCAGTTTATCAGATGTTTGATATGACTGAAAAACAAAGGAATGTAACATTAATTAAAGAGATGCTTTCATCTAAAAGTCTTCAGCCTCTCTATCTCAGCCTGCTTTTCCAGCTCATACCTCTCTCTTACTTCTTTTTAATTCTCAGTATACTTTTGCACTTTGTCTTGTAAAACATGTTCTCTTCTCTTTGTTAACATTTCACTACTGAAGCAGCCTTCTCTTCATTATGGTTGGTGATTTCTGTCTGTCTGCCTCTTTGCTCCACACTGAAATATCTCCACAACTATTAAATGGGTTGACATGAAATGTTATACAGACATTCAGGTTCCCCTCAGGAACAAGTGTAATAGCTTTGGTGATCTTCTGACTTTACTTCTTGCTCCATCATCAGGTCAACATCAGGTCTAGCTCCATCATCAGTTCAACATCTGAATGTGTCCAGTACTTTGGTTTATGACCAAATATCTGCAGAACTAATTACATTCAAACCAGTCATCAGAAATGAGATGTTACTTTCAGTTTCTGGGGTTTTGGGACATTTGTGGTTATAATTTTCTCTTTGTTGATATTTATTTGAGACAATTTAGTTTTTCTTTTCATTGTACTTTCTGTTGTCTATCTTTTCACATGGAAAGTCATTTCACTTCTTTTCTGATCCTTATATTTGTTTTATGAAGGTAAACACAGCAGAGAACGATTCAGTGACTAAATCACCAACATTATATGAAGTCTGACTCCAAACGGAGATGTCTACCTTAAATAGAAATAGATTTTTTTTCAACAGAAAATGCCTTATATATTATGGATAATTGTATAGAATGTAAACAATGTAATTAATCATTGATTTTAATGTTTGGAAACTTTATAATCAGGACTAGAATTTAAAATAAAGGTTGTTAGATGGGGAAAAATGAAACATGAAAACATGCAGTTATTGATAAATAGTTTCTTTTTTCTTTATTTGGATCAAATCAGCTTCTCCAAAGGGTTTGCTGGTCTTCATGGCTCCACACACACCAAGTCCAAATAATTAAACATCAACAAGAATTTAAAATGAAACAATATCGGCAAAAAAGAAAAGGGCTAAATGAACCAAAAGATCTGAAACTAAATGAAATAATTTTACAAATGAAAGGGGTCGACAACAGAAACAAAAAGCAGATTTTCAAATTAAATACCAACAATAAAAAAAGTGTAAGAAAAATAAAGGTATCTTTGAGACAGCAGGAGGACAGGTGCTGATTAAGATGTTAAATTCAGTGATGTTTCCCTTTAAGAAATAAACAACATCATGAATATAATCATCTTCTTTATCTCTAACTGCTCTGTTCCAGTGTCACACGCACCTTCACTGGTAATATCTTCATTTCGTCAGTACTTAACATGTATGGAAACATCCTCTCAGTGAAAGTGTGTGTGTGTGTAGGTGTATATGTGTGCGTTAGTATCAGGATCAGAGAATGACAGCTTTTCTCTGTTCCAGTCCAGAGTCACTCTGATCCTCTCGAGTGGCTTCTGCAGTACGAGATCATGGTCTGCAGAGTAGTCACCGTCACAGACCCCCATTGCCCATAATCCAGACTTTGTGTCTTCCTCTGGGCAGACTCTGCTAACACATCCACGTCCCAGAAATAACTGTCTCCAACCTCGACATCCCAGCAGTGAGTCCCTGAGGTAAAGCCCTCAGATCCCAGGACACACCAGTGTCTCTGGATTATCAGGAAGCTGCAGTCTCTGTCCTTGTTTCACACTAGTCAGATCTTCAGACAGGTTGAGTCTTAGATGAACAGTGTTTGGGTCCAGAATCACAGGAGTGTAGGAGACCATGTCCTTCATCTTGTTCCAGATGTGGAAGCTCAGGTTGCCCAGGTGTTTGGCCTGGTCTATCAGAGCTCCTGAGAGCAGCTGTGGAGCATCCAGCAGGGGGTGCTGCTGGACTCTTTCCACTGCAGCCTTGTAGTTGTGCAGGAATAAAACATCTTCAGCTCTCAGCTGCTCCTCTGTGGCTCTGACTGTGTCTGAAAGAGCTGCTATCTCTCTGATCAGAGCATCCATCTTCTCCTTCATCCTCTGACCCTTCTGCTCTTCTTCCTCCCTCAGTGCAGCCATACGGGCCTCCTCTTCCTCTTCTAGAAACTGGCGAAGCTTCTTAAACTGCTCCTTAATCTGCCTCTCTGTGCGTCAGGCCTGGGCCTTCATGTGTTCAGCTGTTTGATCACAATTCACTTTAACTTCTTTGAAAAGCTGCAGCTTGTCCTTTACGGGCTCCAGAGTTTCCTGAAGTTTCTTCCTGTGTTGTCGTGCAGCTTTATCGATGGGTCTGAATCTGTGGTTGGAGGGCTTTTCTGAATCTCTGTAGACCAGACATGCTGGCTGTTGATGGTCCAGACAGAAGAGGTTGTGTTTGTCAGAGTTCAGACTGCAGGGAGCCTCTGAAGCTCGCTGATCTGTCTCCAGTAAGAAGGCCTCACACAGGTTCTTTAACACCAGGTTACAAGGTGGTTCAAACAAAGATCTTTTCTTACAAACTGGACACTCCTGTGTTGGTTTCCTCGTCCACCATTTCTGCAGACAGTCTTTACAGAAGCTGTGGCTACATGACAGAACAACAGGATCTCTAAAGACGTCATGGCAGACTGGACACCAGAGATCCTCCTCTGATCTGGAAGCCATTTTGTCTCAGAGTGAAGCTGAAAACACAGCAGACAGAAAGTACCGTCAGTCATGGCTCCCCTCTACTAACTTCACACAGTGAGTTTACATGCACAGCATGAACCAGGGTATGGTCTCACCCAGGCTTAGTAAATAGCCGGGGTCTGCCAGTTCTGCTCATATACATGAGGGTAAAAGTTAACTTTGTTTTTTTTCAACCTGGACCCTATTTTCCTGTTTTTGTGTTTAAGTGAAATAGTGAAAAGATGGAAATAACAATCGTTCACATTGGTCCAGTAATAAAAATGAATGCTGCAGTCAGCAAAACAAGCTACAGTGTAAGTTATTGGGCAATTGGGTATGGTTGAAATGAACACGTAACTTACAGATTTACATGTCAAAATGTGTTGGCTCTATAAAAGTATAAAAGTGTTTTTATAAAAAGTCTTGTGGGTGTAGCGATAGTGATTTCTGAGCTATATCTGGTTAAACAAAAAGGATTTTACTCTTTTAAAAGGGTATCGCTCTGTGGGTATCATTTCCATAATGTTGTCAAACGCTTATAATAACAATCTGAGCCTGTACGTGGCAAAAACAGCACTTTAGTGGACCAAATTAACAATGCACATTTGCCCCATAGGATTACATTTCAGCCCAGTTCACAGCTGCTGGTCAACACGTTCTTGCTCAATACAGTGGACTAATTTCAAAGATTGTTGCTCCCGTTGGTCACTTGACAATAGTACAATAATAACATAGGAGGTAGGGTCCAGAACACAGGCATGTTCACTTATTTGTGCTGAGCTTTGCTGTGATGTATGTGAAGTCCCCACTTGAACTAAAAAGAATGATAAAGATATCATTTGATCCACTCTAAAACAGATGCAATAGAGGCAATATAAGAGTCAGGAAAATGTTAATCAAACCGCCTGTACACACACAGAAGTCCTGAGATGAAGTTTACTTGATATAACAAGTCTGGGTTTGCCATCAGTGTGCAGAGACTTGTATAATGATAATAAAATGCTGTTAAAAAGCTCAGAATACAGCGCTATACCAATCATCACATTCAGTGTACAGAGGCATTTAGACAATAACCATCCAAAATGAATTTTTCTGCAACGTATGCAACTTTTGAACTCTCCAAAATAAATTGTTAGAAGATGATTCAGGAACACTGTTAATATAATTTATTATACAATGATATGACAAGCCATGTAGCAGGAAAGGCCAGAAAATATAGAGGCTTAAGGAGGGATATATTCATATGACACGTCAGTTAGCAAGGTAGATGGCACATGAGCATTGGAATTATGTAAATAGTGAATGTTCTGTATATATTGTTAATGTTCAATAATATTTTCTTTGTGTTATTTTTTCTTTAGTTTTTTGTAAATGCATTTGTATAGAGCTAATTGTATGTGTTGTATCTCAGGAAAAGTATTTACAATTAATTAAATTACTTCCCTTGAAGATCACTTTGACATGTCTAACCTCATTTCTATTTCACTTATCTTGTATTTCAGTTCTTTTAAATAAACAATCAAAGAATGATGAAAGCATGATTCCCATGCTGGTCTCTGCAGTTTTTATCCAACAGGGTCTCTTATCTAGCTTCGTTGGTTAGTGCTCCTTGCTGAATTGTAACAACAATTGGTCTTTGGAGACACCCGAGGCCAAGTCTGAACCACCATTGTTCCACATCAGGCCAAATGTGAGCGTTTGCTCTGGTTCCTGCTCTTTAAAAGAACTTTCTTTTCTCTAAATCCCACACCCGACAGCGTCAGTGTCCTGTTGTTAATGCTGATGGACCATTTATCATCGTTATGAGTCTCCACTCAGACTCGTTTCTACTTCTATAAAGCAACGTTTCTATCTGTATAGAGCAACGTTTCTATCTCTGTAGAGCAACGGCAACGTTTCTATCTCTACAGAGCAACGTTTCTATCTCTATAGAGCAACATTTCTATCTGTATAGAGCAATGTTTCTATCTCTATAGTGCATCAAGGACATTATTTGATAAGCAGCAAACTCTACACAGCCAGATAGCTTATATCTAACAGCTTGAAACAACAACAAAACTGGTTTACCTTCATGTGAGTGGATGGATAGTGTGTTTGCACACTATCACTTGTCACCCCCATCTCCCCATCTGTGGGCTGTGTGTCTTTAAGTTCAACAGATGACACAAAACCTGGGAGGTATCTGTGAGCAAATCCAGCACACACCTTAGGGCCCTGACACACCAACCAGATGGGCCGACCGTCAGCAGAAAAGCCAGTCGGACTGATCAGTCGGGTCCCGAGGTCCAAAAAATGCCTCAGAACACACTGAGGCGACGCCGACTTGAGCGTACGCTCTGCGTGTGCGCGAAACGTCAACGTACGTAAATAAGTCTCCATAGCAGCAGGTGGCGCTGCTCTGTATTGTTTCCATTAACAGTCTGATTATTTACCAGAAAATGAAAACCGGCAGCTGATTGGACGAATGCGTCACGTGGTTCTTTTTTCTCCGGAAATTCACAGCCAGACTGTCATGGCGGCTTGTTCGGAATACGATCTCATATTGTACTAAAATAGTTCACCGAAACGTGTTTCTGAAAACATTTTAAGAGAGAAATAGGCCATGCAGTTGCTGAATCTGTCTTCATTTCAGATTGACAAAGGTCAGTTTAAAAGATTTTCATCACATTTTGAGAGGCTCATCCGCTCCCCATTTCCGGGTGAGTCCCGACTGCCCTGTCCCCGACTGAACATGTCGGGTCGGCCCAAATGAAGGCCGACGGCTCCTCGGACGGCCGATGGCACGGGACACACAGAACAGACTCGAGTCACGGACCTCGCCAGACGGCCCGACGCCCGATTATCGGGCTGGTGTGTCTTCTCTCTTACACCTCAAAGTCAGGGCAGGAAGGGGAAATGATGGAATCATTCAACAGAGTACCAGCCTTCAAGGAAGTTAACACTTGTCAATGGAGAGTAGCCAGACTCTCTGTACAAATGAAATGTACCAGAGTCTGGCAGGACCAGGCTATAATACTATTGGATTGGACTATTTGGAGAAAGTTTGTACAAAGTAAGTAGCCTGATACAGCTCCTCAGACAACTTTTAGGGAATATCAGCAGAGTAAGATGTGATCACACTGCTGGGAGAAGTCGCAGCAACAGGGTGAGATGACATGCGGCTGAATAAACTTGTGACTTCATGCAACACACCAGTCAGTCAGGTCCACAGCTGTGGTTTACTCTCCACTCCCAGAAAGCAGACGCCCCTGGTGGAAATAGGGGTTAGCCTACTGACTGTTTACTTATGTGGAAAGAGCTGAAGGCTGACATTAGCTTCAATAGCTCAGCTTAAAAACTATATTCAATTACATTTTCAATTCAATTTAATTTATAGTGTTAAATTAAGTTATCTCAGGAAACTTAACAGATAAAGTAGGTCTAGACCACACTCTATAATTCACAGAGACCCAACAATTCCCACAAGAGCAATCATTTGGTGCAGCTGCGGTGAGGAAAGACTTCCTTTAAACAGGCAGAAACCTTGTGTAGTGTAGGCTGGTGAATAGAAGAACGCCTGAATGTTCAACAAGTGCAGTTTACTTCAACAGTAAGCATTTACATTATTACAACACTTCTTAATAGCAAGCATGGTAGCAAAGCACTGTACATTCAGTAGTCACCATCTTTTCTCTCTCTCTCTCTTTGTACTCAGGGTCTCGACTAATACCTGCTTTACAACAGTGGCCGCCTAGTGGTAGAATGCAGCAGACGTATAGAGATAGAGTACAACATCTCCCTTTTTCTGTTAAAGATGACACTATCATAAAGTAAGAGTCAGCAGTGAAGAGCAGATCGAAGGCAAGACTGTAGTTGTCCTGTACTGTAGAACTAAACAAAAATATAGGCTACCCATATTTTCTAGATAGCACTGGTACAGAATGTTGTGAAGCTTTACATAAGGCACATTAAACATTTTATGTGCACCTAAGTGTAAAACATAAGAATGATGTAGGGACCTACAAAGATAGAGCTAAATAAATACAAAAGTGTAAAAAGTTGGTATGGGTTGGTATGAGTCAATGATCACACTGAAGGTAAACGACTGCATTTAATCCAAATATTCGACCACAGAGAGCCGATATAGACCAGGGATAAAAGTGAACTGGGCCACCGATCATTCTGATTGGATAGGACAACACAGTACGGTGGCTCATAACAAACAAACTGCATAATCATTTAACCGAATGATCTACAAAAAGTGTTTGTCATACAGCTAAATATATGAATGAACGGTGGTTAATTTCATATCTGGGCAAATTCAATGAAAACTACATTTCCCATAATCCTTTGTTTTGAATTAACATAGGGTACCCTACAGTATCTAAAAAGACCCTGATGTGTGATGAATGCTGTGAGGTCTCAGCTATCTTCATAGAGGGGCAGCTGGTAATATGCATTAGCCAGATCAGTTGAAGAGAACACCTTCTCACCTTGTAGGTTTGCAAACAGTTGATCCACATAGAGCAGGGGGTAGCAGTCTGAACCTACGGCTTTGTTAGGTTCACGGTGGGCGGTGCACTTTCTTATTCCACCAGTTCTCTGTCCTGTGACTATTATAGGTGAAACACAGGGGTGATTCATCAATCTTTTCAATGACGCCAGCTTTCAGCAAGCGATCCAGTTCCGCTGAGACAGAAGCCCTTACAGCAAAAGGCAGTGTTCGTAGTTTTTTGACAGTATGGTCGATTTTCACCTAATGCACAAAGCTGTGTGCACATCCGATGTAAGGAGCAGCAGGGATGCAGACTGCAGGTGTAGAGTCTGTAGTCAACACAGGACCAGGAGGAGCAGTGGACGGAGGTCAGACAGTATAGCCTTGAATCCAGATGTTTAAGGCAGCCATGACATCTCTTCCTAGGAGAAGGGTGCCTTTCTTTACCACAAAGAACGAGGATGAGGAGGTCATAACTCCTGTACTCATCACAGTGAGTAGAGGAATTATGACCTCCTCATCCACGTTCTTGTATGAACCAAGCACAGGAGTTATTTTCCTTGTGTAGGTCACCAGCCGACTAGTAGGTGGGACTTATCGTAGATGTGGTGTACCAAAATGGACACTGCAGAGCCTGTATCCACAACTAGTCTAAGCTCATTGGCAAGGGAAGCAGATGTACTGACAAGGGTCTCTCAAGTACAGCACAGTCATTGTAGGCAGCTCTATCTCATCTGCATCACTGGTTTTGAGTTAGAGTTTAGATTCTGATTCAGATAAACTGTGCTACATCGTGTCTCCCCCCTCTGCGGCACTGTTGTCGGCCCAGTGCGTCAGCATGCAGACCGTGGCGAAGGACAGTATTAATTAGGTGATCGAGACAAAAACGTCTCCTATATGGTTCCAGGGCTTTGATTATGTTGCTGCCTTGATTGGTTACCCTCACTATTCGGCTGAGGGAGCTAGGGTCGAGGTTGTGTTTTACGTTTCTTCATTCGGATCCATTTGTGATCCATTCCATTCTGATTAAACAACAACGCAGTTTACTTGCTTCGTCCTTGTTGCATTACCGGTATTTATTAAGATAATTCTAAACAAATTTCTGCAATTCAAACAACTCAGAATTGTAGTTGAGAACGTCAGTTATAATCGGGCTTGGGCTCAAAATTACATTTTTTGGGCCCAATCTAAGCTCTATTTTGAGTGAGCAGCAAACTCATGCTAAATGTTCAACTTTATTATTAAGATTTATAAGTTGCCATGGCTGCAGGGAACTGACAGAAATTAGCTAGTTTGTCAGAACCACATCTGAAACAACTCCGAGGGGAAGTAGCAGTAGCATTGGCAGGCTTCTTTGGGCGAGTTTGGCGTTTGTATTTCTTATAAATTTGGCTGTACAGCTTGCACTGCAACACTGTCAGCAGCTGCAATTGTTTTAGCTTGCTGAACAGCAGATTCCACTTGAGTTGCAATTGTAACTGCTGTAATTTGTAAACTTCAATACTCTTCAGTGAGTGACGAAGGAATGTTACAGAATTACAAAATAATGTTTTAAGTTTCCGTTTTACTCCTCTTCCTCTGCACGTACTGTACTCTCTCTCTTTGAGTGGAGTGAAAGACTTTTAAACATCAGTGTAATGAACTAGGGTGTAGGTGCATGATGGCATGTGGCTCTTTAAAAAGAGAACATCTATTGTTTGACTCTTGTATGACTGGTTGGCCCTACCTGCAGGAATGTTGTTGCTGGCCAACACTGCATTTAAATACTTTCTCTTTTGGGCACGCTCTCTAAAATTCCAATAGGCTTTACTAGCAGGGAGATTGAGTATGAAATGAAGAAAATCTAGTTGAACTGGGAGTATCAGCTGATCCTGAGCAAAGCAACATCCTCATGCTTATTATTTATAATAATCTTTTGGGCCTTTAAGGACAATAACATTTCAGCAGTGTTGAGGAGCTGCTTTGAAACTGTAATTTCTAAACTTCATACTCTTTACTGAGGAATGAATGTTACAGAATACAAAATAAAGTTAAGTTTTCGTTTTACTCATCTTCCTCTGTCCGTACTGTACTTTCTCTCTCTTTGATGAGTCGAGTGAATTACTTATAAACATCAGTGTAATTAACCCTTGTGTTGTCTTCCCGTCGACTATGAACTTGGTGTCCATCCATGTGAAAATGGATAAATGAACTTTTTATTTTCCTTTTTCTGATGTTTTGTCGCTTTTTTGATGCTTTTGGTGCTTTTTTGAACGCTTTTTTTAATTCATGGTCAATAAACCTAATTCAAATGACATTATACTTAATTATTAATAGTTAAGATCAGAGGATGTTGAGTGAATCACAGACTGGTTTATGTCAAAGATCAGCTAGTATGGATACTGTTTTTAAACCATTTCAGTTTTTTTTTTTTTCAAATGCTATGAAATTGAATAAAACACCCGAAATGCAATGGAAAAAAATATTTAATTTTACCTGCAAAGAATGTTACATGAGTTCCATAATACGTACATGCATCCAAGTTATTTTGGGGCAATGTGGTTGTAAGAAACCAATATTTGTGATATAAAAGACTTTGGGTAACACTTTATTTGAGGGGTGTGCATAAGACTGGCATCGTCATTATTATGACACGACACCTGTCATGACCATGAAGGAGTCATTTTGAGTGTTCATGACTGTTGTCATTAAGTGTCATTCGGTAAATTATGACAGTTGTAATGCAAAGTTAGCACTGGAACTATTTTGGTACGAATATTGACTTGCCATGTAGCGGATAGCCCTCTGAGATTTACTCGCCAAACGTAAAATGTACCCGCATTTGGTGAGTGGGGAGTGTTCATTTCGGACCCTTCTAGGGCTCATTGGGCCTTACCCAAAAACATTTCCTGTTCTTATCCTAAATCTCACTTTCTTCTTTGACATTTGCTCCTACAAGTCTGATTCACTTAACCTTCTTAACTGCACAAACTTTTCGTCAATTTCATCTTGATGAATACCATCTGTGCACATTTGTGAGATGTCATCATCATCATCATTAGCATAATCAACGTATTTATATTGCTAAATATGGCTACCTGTTCTGCTGTGTATGTGAGTTTCATTCACAAACATGTTACCCGACCCAGGACCCAGCAACCAAAGCTGTCTTTTAGCTCAGCTTGAAAACTATATGAACAATACAATTGTTATTCTGCAATTCTAAACAAAAACAACTACCACTACATTCTCTCTCATCTACTCTCCCCCAAAACTGTTTTTTCCAATTGCATTCCCACTGGCCAAGTGGACATAGGAACTATAGGAGGGGTAAGGGAGTGATGTAAGCACAGCAACGGTCTTTATAGTGTTAAAATCAGAAAACAAATACACCAAAAAAAGTATGAACTCAATACTAAATCTAATGTACATAGCATATTTGTCATAATTTAAACAAGTCTCCTGAAGAGAAACGGGTATCTCTCTCTCCCCCCACCTCTGCCTGCTGCGCTGTGGACGTGTGTGTGTGTGTGTGTGTGACTGTGTGTGTGTGTGTGTGTGTGTGTGTGTGTGTGTGTGTATGTGGTATGTGACTGTGTGTGTGTGTGTGTGTGTGTGTGTGTGTGTGTGTGTGTGTGTGTGTGTGTGTGTGTGTGTGTGTGCTTGTGGAGTTTAACTCCGAAAAGACAGTTAACCACAGGTTCCCAGTAATCTTATGATGGACATGTGTTGTGATATTTAAACAAACGATCCGTCAACGGTGAAATAAAAGCCTCTTATTTACGAGAGCGGTCTGAGAGACCTCCAGCTGACAGCGGGGTCTCTGAGCATGACTGGCCCAGCGACGAGCTAGAGGCCGGGGCAGGGGCCTGCTGGCTGTCGCCTCACTTCATGGAGCTTCTCAACTCCGAAATCTTTGAAGCAAATTGTCAATTCGGCATCAATTTTCGCAAGACTGCCTATATTCGAAATCTAAACAGTTCATTTCTCGCCTAAAATGTTGTCAGAAGTGAAATTAGTGATGAATAAGATGGCGAAAATTGTTAAAATTGTCCCATTGTTGGTCTGTATGTAGCCTACCGGAAACCCGACCTAGGTTCATATGCTGAAAAAGAGAAAAGAGAAAAGAGCCTGGCCTGAAGTAGGAGCTGAAAGAGTTACAGGAACTGTGGCCAGAGGGACTTAAAAATCCCCAAATTGGTCCAGTCGGAACACGAGAAAAAAAGGGTTCTAGGAATTTTAAGTTCTAGGAACTGCAAAAATCCCTCAGTTCGGAAAGCGGCTAAAGTGAGAGAATATAACTACTGAACTGTAGACTATAAATTGTCATGCAGAAACGTTGTTGGACCTCTCAGTAAATTAGAAAACAGTGGTGATAATGATATGGTGGCCAGAATATTAATTTAGCATTTCATTCAGCAACTGTATTTAAGTTTGAGGTATGTTAGTTGGTCTTTTGAAACGTTTTTTTGTTTGTGTAATCAATTACAAAAAAATTTCCCTATGAGGGCAGGAACCAATCTGGTAGGTGTGGTGAAGATATAAAAGCCAGGCAGGTTTGGTTATCTTTGTACAGGTCTGCCCCGATCAGCTGTGATCAACGTGATAGAACATTATTTGTGGGACTGTCCTAACATCGGTTAGACGCAGATACAATGTCTGACAGCTCTGAAACTTCACAGAAGACACTGAAGATGGACCATAGCAAGGTAAGATATGGAGCCTAACCGTACATCACACTACATTTTCAGGACTGGAGAGATGAGGAAGACTAAACACAGGGAAGCTGAAGAGCTTATAGAATAGACAGCAAACCTACACAATCTAAAAGTCAAGATTGTATATGTTTACCATCTTTTGTTGACTCTATTGTCAGTCTACATCAAAAGATGATGAGATGTCGGAGGCACAGACAATGAAGATGAGGAAGATTGCAGTATGAAAAAATGAAGAAAAACTAGTTCACTGATCACTCAGGAGTCTTTTTACTGGTAAACTTTTGGGTAAATGGACTATGTCCCAGTTTTTTTACCTGGTGCTAATTGGTCCCATCAGCATGTTATTAACCCATTCCTTTGGAGCTTTGAATTAATGTTTGGGCTCATTGGGCCTCATGCGAGAACATTTTCCTATTCTCATTCTGTAGGTAGCTCACAGCTACCCTCAGGAGAACTGGAGCTGGGTTTACTGGGACTCTTTTGGGTCATCATTGGACTGAGTTTATGTTCTATGTGTTCTGTCAGGTGTTTAATGATCCCATCCACGGGACGGTGGAGTTACACCCACTTCTCATCAAAATCATCGACACACCTCAGTTCCAGAGACTGAGAAACATCAAGCAGCTTGGAGGGGCCTACTTTGTTTACCCTGGAGCATCCCACAACCGCTTTGAACACTCCATTGGGTATGTTGGTATGGTATCAGATAAATAGTTTAGAGTCTTAAGGGAATCACAATCTAAATTAATTTAAGACTAGTTGGCAGTAAAGCACCAATAACATCAATAAAACCAAAGTTAACACATTGCATACGTCAGTACAGGTATAATACAAGTTCATATTTCCAGTTTGTCAGCAGAATACTTGTGTGGTAATTGTTTCATGAGTTTTTTATTGTTGTGTATTGTGTCTGGTGATGAAGGGTGGGGCACTTGGCAGGTCAACTTGTTGAAGCTCTGCGTACAAGGCAGCCGGAACTCGACATCAATGACAGAGACGTCCTTTGTGTGAAGATTGCTGGTCTCTGCCATGACCTGGGTGAGTGATACACACCTTTTCACTATAACATCATGTCATATGTTTTAAATGGTTATTACTGGGTGTGATTAAAATACCGTTTTCAACATTTATCCTGTGTGCATCATACCATGTCTATGTTTACATGAGTTTTCATTTTTACTCTTGTTAACATTTTTTTCATTACATTTGTGAGCCAGATACAACATAACTTCGTTCTGCTGTGCACTTGCCCTGTAAAATAGTATGAATGACAATAAACTTAATCTAAAACAAACATCTATATAAAATGAAGGTGAAGCTATGCACGAATTGTCAGAAAAAAACTGTGCTGATCTACAGTGATGGTAAGGGTTATGGCAGGCAATAAAAGGTGCAGTAAGCCATACTAATCCAGTAAACCTTTTGTCAAATTTAGTTAATATCTTCTCACGGCCACCTAGCTCTCTATTTTCTGTGCCGCTGAAAAAAAAATCTGGTGTTCCTACACAGGCCTGGCTGTGTAGATGGAAAACAAACAGAAAGGAGTGCACAAGACACAAAATACTATTCGTGCCAATTAGCAACAGGCAGCATCACTTGATGGTGGTGGTTGGTGTAATGGTGTAAATTGGTGTAATTTGAAATTTGCACTTGTAGAAAAAGTTCACACACCGATTTATATTTACATGAACACAATGACAGCTGCAAACTTGCAATGAAAAATGTACTCGTATACTTTTTTTACTTGGGTCCATTTTCCATCATAACCACAACTCAGTGATTACCAGGGACGTCACTAGGATTGAAAGACGGGGGGGCTTAGCCCCGAGGCTATGCAAAACTTTCCCTTGCAAAATCTTACTTACAAACTCTAAAGTTAGCTTTTAGATACATCAAAGCTGCATGGGGGGGGGGTTTACTAGGCCAGACTGTGCTCCTGCTGAGTTCTTCTTTAGGCTAAGACTTAACCGCTATCTATCTGCCTGTGTAAATGTGTGGTAAAGTAATACCATACCTAATTCCTCTCTCTGTTAGATAAGTTGCAGGTCAAAATAAGACTATTTAATTACTAGGGGTGTAACGATACACGTATTCGTATTGAACCGTTCGGTACGAGGCTTTCGTTTAGGTGCGCATTACAAACCGAATGATTCGTTGGACTATTCCTATTTCATTTTTTAAAAAAGAACTTAAATTATGTGAAATATAATGTTCTCAGTGCCGCTGCACTCAACAAGGCAGCCCAAATGACGAAACGGGCAACATGCTGTCTGCCCTTCCCACTCCTAAAGAAAAACACACTACTCCAGTCAGGCATGATATGCTGAACTAGCTGGTTGTAATATGGTTGACAAGGATTTAAAGTATGTCTGAATTTAATAACCTGATGGCCAGATGAATAAAAGTTCTAGTATGTATGTATGTATGTATGTATGTATGTATGTATGTATGTATGTATGTATGTACGTACGTATCTATGTATGTATCTATGTATGCTCATATATAGCCTAGTCTACATTAAGGCAACATCTACGTACTTGTTTAATTTATTACAGCAAAGGAATGCAGAAAGTTAAGTTGGTCAGAATCAAGCATATATAATAAATATCATGAAATAATTTAGTTTAGGCTATGCCTTGGTGCCTCTCTCTCTCTCTCTCTCCTAAAATATCTTCCAGTATCCACTTGTTCAATGAATTGACGGATATACTGGTCCAATAGCATTAACAGTGACACTATGATATTTAGGGACTGATATTGTTTTAATACTATAGAGACAGCAGGCTATATTAATGGTAAAGAATAGAGAGCTTCAGATACCTTACTAGGAGAGCTATTTCTTGTATTTCACTCGTTTACACTAGCTAGACTATTGTTTTCTATAGCCAACTAAAATATTCCTTTATTTAAAGCTGCCAGTTTAAACCAATGAGAAGAGACAAGACGGTGTATCATCTTCATAGCCATTGACTCTTTGTACTTCTGTCTAACTTTCAACTTTCCAGCTTTTTTGTAGCTGGATATATTATTTGTTGTTTCTAATTATGAATTTGGATAACGTTAATGATAGTGAGATACTTATATTTGGTGCTAAACTAATCTGTACCTGTGGACTTAGGCTGTGGAGCTCTGAGCCAACAGAACGGGGGAAGCAGGGTTTCTATCACCAGACAACTCTGTCCGGCTTATTTATGTAGCATGATGCTTGGTGGAATAGCATGCTAGCGTTAGCTAACTAACCAGCCAGCCCGCTTCTAAATAAATACATTTTAATTATCGTAACACTTTATAACAGTCAAACTGAAACACTGGCGGTGAGTTCCAGGTCCTGCAGCTGCAGACGGACTGAAATTCTGAAATTCTGAAATTATGCTTGCAAACGACTGCCATGACTTTTGGCATGACTTCCATTATGTTGTTGTGTTGATGGAAAATAATGATGAGAAAATGACAACAAATAAACATGGAAGAAATGTTGAATTTGCATCAACAGAAAACACAAAACAGGCCTGTAAGATGTACTAGATATACTAACAGTTCACTTCACAGTTGACCTCAGTTCACTTTGCATACAATCCTCATTAGGTTCCTTTATATTTATTTCTCCATATCTAGGACATGGACCCTTTTCCCATCTCTATGATCAAATGTTCATACCCAAAGTACCACATCCACCAGGTCCACTAGGTGATAAAATGGCAAAGTGGAAGGTAAGAAATTATTATTTTTGTTGTCTGATGTGTGATATAATAACCCACCAGCCAGGGCCTGCATTAAGGTAGAAAATCATTTGAAAACAAACAGGAAATAATTAGCAAAGACATGAACAACAGGTTTGTGTTTAGCAGTCAAGGTTGCAGCAAAACAAAAGAGCCAAGTAGTGCTGGTTTGTTTGTTTGTGAGCCGAAATGAAAAATGATTTAATCATTAATCAAATTAATCGTTGATCTGTGCCAGCACATACATCAGTCCTTGGTTTCTCCATGTTCAGTGAACCTTAGTAGGGTGGGATGTAATAATTGTAGCAGACATGGTAATAATAATGAAGATAAATATAATAAAACAAAAATAGACCTGAATAATAGATAATAAATAAATAATAATAGTACAACGTGTAAAACTGAACTTGGACATGACCTGTGAATAAGTGGGCACTTTTTGAAATAAATTCAAGTTGCCACTCACTTTTGTGTTTTATATTTTGTAAAATTTTGTATTACATGTATATTGTCAATTCCTCTTCTTTTTTTACAAAGTAGTTTAATTGACTTTAGTTAACTAGACTTCTCCCTAGCTTTGCTGTAGTTCAGCTTCTTCCAGTGTGAAGGAATTGGTAGCTTGCAAAGCTTTTAAAGTAGCTTTCCCAACACTGCCATCAGCCAGTATCTTAGCTTAGCATAAAGACTGGAAGCCAAAAGCAGTCCTTCCAGAGAAATGTGATTGTTGCGGGAAAAAATCCTTGATTATGCGGCACGTTTTCTTAAAAATTGTGATGGAATATGCGGGATATTTATATCAACTTCAACTATTTATATCATATTTCATCATGGCTTCACCGCGGGATTTGCAGCTTTTCGATTATGTTCACGTCGCGTAATTATGTCACTTAACGAACATAACGTTCCCATGGCAACAGGGGAAAATGGCTGCTCTTGTGTGAAGTAAACGCAACATTTTTCAACTTTCTGCTAAGATATATGTGTGACTTTTTTGCAACGAAAATGCGGGGATTATGAAATCATGCAAGCCCCGCATATTTTGCGCGGAAATCATCAATTTATGCGGCGAAAGTGCGCAGTATTTGAAAGAATGCGCCCCCCGCATAAATATGTGGACTTTGGCTGATTATGCATTGAATTATGCAATCACATAATCACGTTTTTCTGGAGGGACTGCAATAGAAACAGCTAGCCTGGCTCTGTCCAATAGTAACAAAACCTGCCTACCAGCTCAGTCATTAAAATTCTGTATCTTGTTGTAGTATTTCATAAAATATCAAACTATTCCTTTAAGTACAATTAGCTGTGTCATTCCTGGTATTTTGCGATATTATTCATGTGCAGTGATTAATAAAATGTAGGTTAACATTAAATGAGTATTGTGTTTATTGTTGTATGTATGTGTATCATTAGTCTTTTGTAGAAACCAAATCTATGAGGGTTGGTGGGATGTACACTTGTGATTAATATATTTGGTACCACTAAAATTGCATGTACTCATATTACCTGGAGGCTGTGAACAGCAGAATGTTCAGTGTTTAGGCAGAAGTTGGGCTCACACAGGAGAGAAGAGAGAGATTCTGGGTCTCTGCTGGTTCAGGGTCAGACGGTCTGGTTCTTTCAGCCAGGAGAACCTTGGGCCAACACGGATCAGGCTTGAGAAGATCATGAGAAGTCTTTTCTGTTACTACTCCATCTCCAGTTCAGTTGAGGAGAAAAGGCTATACAGGCTGACGTGGAGAAAAGGGCAAAACAGGCAGAATAGCAGAGGATCATAAGAGCTTTTTCTTTTTTTTTACTTTCTTTACTTCTTTATGTCTTTCTCTTTAAAGTCTCATAATAATATTAATAATGTGTATCTTGTAGCATGAAGAAGCCTCTGTAGAAATGTTTGACCACCTGGTGGAATTTACTAACCTGAAGCTGGAGATGAAAAAGGTGATGAAGAAGCGAATGGAGAAGGAGGAGAATGATCTGAAGCTGGAGAATGAGGCGGATAATTGGATTCTGGAGGACTTGAATTTCATCAAAAAGATGATTGAAGGACTGAAGGACCCTAAAGCAGTCCAGGTCAGTCCTGCCTGTGTGAATTGAGTGAAATCAGTCAGTATCATCATCATCATCACTGATTATAATGCCATTAATATGCTGTCATCTCCACAGTGGCCATATTGTGGTCGGCCAAAGGACAAATCCTTCCTCTTTGAAATCGTGGCCAACAAAACCAACGGCATTGATGTGGACAAGTTTGACTACTTTGCCAGGTGAGGCTTGTTGAACAGCTACTGTAGAGCAATTCATTGTTTGATGCAGAGTGATAAACTACTATGTATTATTTTCTCCTGAACATTTATAATAATCTCTTGATTATTTTAACAATATGCAGCTTCCTCCAGGTAGCTTTGATTAGTTTAAAGTAAGAAGTCCATTACACATGTCTTCACTCTGTCTCTTCTCAGGGACTGCTACCACCTGGGCATGCAGAACAACTTTGACCATCTCCGCTTCATACAGTTTGCCAGAGTGATTAAAGTGAAAAAAGACGAGCTGAATCACATCTGCTGTAGAGACAAGGTGCTGAAATCGTTACTCCTGCTTTTGTTAAATCCAGTGGTATTAGTTTTATTTATTTCTATACCTGTCTTATTCTATTACATTTTATATTCTCTTTAATAAAGGTTTTTAATTGTTTTAACTGCTCATTAATGTTTACGGTGGCCGACAGGGGCAAACACACTGCAACTTAATGAAACACAAATAGAAAAAACACAAGCAAATTAAGAAAACATCTTCATTAATTTGACAACACATGCGCAGCATTTAGCAAACACAATACAACCAAATACACAAACGCGCTGCAAATACACACAACACAACCAAATACACAAACACGTTGCAAATACACACAACACAACCAAATACACAAACACGCTGCAAATACACACAACACAACCAAATACACAAACACGCTGCAAATACAGAAACGATGAAAAAAGAAAAGCAGAAAATCCCCGAAAAATAAATGCAACTAAAAAAAGACAAATTTCTGTCACTCGTGACAGACAATTAAGTTTTTCTTATCTTATCTTATCAATTAGGAGTAGAAGCAACTTGCTGAAGTTTCAAAGGTGTCCATTATATATAATATACATGATACATTTAAATAATAGATGACAACCGGTCCCATAAATAATAAAGTTATAATAGGTGATATACATGCTAGATTGAGCTAACATTGATCAAAATTTTTTAGATAAAATTCATTTTATGGTAGTAGTAGTTTATTAGAATAATCATACATTTTCAAGAAGATAATTAATGAAGTAATTCTATTGCATAGGCCTATTTATATTGCTTAATTCTTTGAGTTATGTCTCTGTTTACAATCAACTATTTATTTGTAAAACACTATGAATGAATTTGTGACCTTTTCTTTGGTTTGTTCTATACAGTGTATGGTTCTAACTCAGCTGTCTTTCACTCGGTTTGTCTTGTAGATCATGTGTTTGAACAAATACTCAACTCTCCCTCTGTGGAGCTGGCTGAGGCAAAGAAGATTCTAGAAAGGATCATCTCTCGAGACCACTACAGGTTTCTGGGTGAAACCAAGCCTAGACAAGTCCTGACCAGGGTGTGCATTAATGTCTTTGTGTACCTGTATTACATCACACTTCTGTTTGACACATTATACTGTATATTCTTACTGAGGCTATGATAACACTGAATATTACAAAAACAGGTTTTGATATAACATAGCTGCTGTGCTCCTTTTGTGGTTGATAAGTGCACATTGCTTGTTACTGTTGTCTCTATTATTTTACATTGAGGATGTGATAGCAGTGGGAACTAAATCATAGGATCAAATGTTGCTTGGACTAAAAACAATAAGAATTTTTTTTGTGAAAACTACTTGCGTCCACATTAGCTTTTCCAGGTCATTTTCATAGAGACCCCTGCCCACAGTGAAACAGTCAATGAAAAATAGTCCTTTTTTTTTAGTTAAATAATTGTTAAATAACAAAACTGTGCATCACAGCCAACATCTGGTAAGGTGCTTTTTATGGTCACTACGTTGTCTGACTAGATCGAGATGACTAAGTTGTCCTCTAACTTTGCTGCCATACAGAGTCCCGTCTGTGACTGGACTACAGACACTGCTGGTTACCCTGCCAGCCCCCTCCTGCTCCCTTAATACAGCCAGAGTCCCAATATAGTTGTTGATATTTACATATAATATATAAAGCTCTCTTTTAGTGTGGACAGAGAGCCGAACTGAAAAACAAAGTCATGTAGAAGTACTTTTACTGTGAGTTGTCAAGATGGAGGGCATTTTAAATCTCGTGTCTCTCACCTTTTCTCCTCCCTCCCTAAGGAGAAGATTCTCGGTTGGAAAGAGGAATTGGATCAAGCCATAGAGAATGGTAACAAAAGCTGCTGTTGGTGTTTGGTGGAGGTGTTTAGTAAATGGTACATTGAGAGTAAAAGCCACTTGCTGAAGTTTCGGAGGCATCCCTTTTTGATTATGTACATATAAATGATGAATGGCACCCATTTCTGTAAGTAACAACGTTGTAATGATAAATATACATGCCAGATTGAGATAGCTTTCATGAATGAAGGAACAAAAGTTTAAAAAAAAAATGGAGAAAAGTATTATAATTTCATCCCATATGTATATTGTTTAGTTTTGTGAGCATCTCAGTTTACAGTGTCAGTTATTTATTTGTGAAACCCCATGAATGATTTTGTGACCTTTTCTTTGGTTTGTGTTTGTCTCTGTTTGTCCTGTAGATCATACAAGACTCAACCCTTGCTCTAAGGAGACGGCTGAGGCATGTCAGATTATATATACTCTGTCTTTGTGTGCCTGTATTACATTTAACTTCTCTTTGACACCTTATCTATTTCACCGTGGCTATGATAACACTGAATATTCTCATCAGATAGGCCTATTGAAAATTGCTTGATGTTATGGTCATCTTGTGGTTGATAAGTACACATTGCTTGTTTCTGTTTTCTCTATCATTTTACATTGTCTCTTTGGGTATTGTACCTCGATTTCATGTGGGCTACTACAAAAGATCAAGATTTCTAGAAATTAAATTTAGAGGATGTGATAGCAGTGTGAACAAAATCATGGGATCAAATGTCAGTTAGACTGCAGGCTGGCGCAAACTTTTTTATCGTAAAAACAACCACACTAGTCCACATTTTCTGGTGTTTTAAGATTTATACACACTGAAGAAAGTTTTGGAGCAGCTCCATTTTGGGGTGAGAAAACGCTGTTTGAGATGATGTTTTTATATTGAACTGTTAATGTGAACGTACCCTTACTGTGTGTTGTCAAGTCTGAATACATTTTAAATCTCATGTCCCTCACACTTCTCTCCCTCTCTCCTCCCTCCCCAAGGCGATGTATCGTCGTTGGGAAAGGGAATTAGCTGCAGCCGTCCCTGATGGAGGTGATGAGGGTGTCATGCTGATACCAGAGGACTTTGTAGTTTTAGTGAGTTTTAGGTGTAATTCCTTTTACTTTACTTTACTTTGTTAATTATCATTTAATTTGTAAGATGTTGCTTTCCTCCACTGGTTTACTTGGGAATATAAAAACAGACTTCTCTCTCCCCCTTCTCGTTTAGTTCGTTACTTTTGACTATGGAATGAAAGACAAGGACCCCATCAAGAATGTGTATTTCTACAGCAAGAGAAACCCTAACACAGCATTCAACATCCCCAGAGACCAGGTCAGAACTAAATCAACCACTCTGTAAGGCAGCCTCTGTTATGTCATTATTCTCAACTCTATGCTGCTGTCATTCTTGTCAGGTGTCCAAGCTTCTCCCAGCATGCTTTTCTGAGCAGCTGATCAGGGTTTACAGTAAGAAGAAGAAGACTGATGAGCAGAGTCTGGAGGCTGCCAGGAGGCACTTGATCAAGTGGTGTAAAGCTAAGGGCTTGCCAAACCCTCAGGTAATATTTAGATCTAGGCTGTTATATACAGGACAAGTACTGTGTGGGGCCCTCAGGCTGGAGGTTCTATTATCAATAACTAAGATAGTTTGGTCTATAGATCTAAGAAAATAGGAGAAAATGCCTGTTACAATTTACTAAAGCCCAAGGTGGCTAATAGCTTGTTATATCCCTTAGCACCGTCACATAAAACAAAAGAGCTAGCTAGCTAGCTTATGACAGCTAAGAGAGAAACGGTCGAATGACACGATGGAAACTGCTGCAGGCAGGAACCAAACACGCCACGTCTACATCGAGGACAGAGCCTCTATATATGGGCTCTCACTCTTCCACCAGGCCACCCAGGCACCCTGGATTAAGGCATTTTGGCTTGAATGAATGATCATAAATATAGTCATCAAAACAGCAATTTATTTTCAGTCGATCGACTAAAAACTTTCAGTCTAGTGGCCCGCCTCAGTAATGACAAATCTCTCACTCTGAACCACTCTTGTTAATACTCTAAACACTTTTCTGTCTTTATTTACATGCAGTATGGAGACACTGCAACACCATACATCATCCCTGGGGGAAATATCCAGAACAATCCACCAGACGTTTTGGAAAATAGAGATTAAAAGTGAAAAAGAAATCAAACACTCCCTGATTATTATTGATTCTATAAGGTGTGTATGAGCACAGTGTAGTACTAGACACCATTTCTCTCCAAAAACAAATGATTTCAGAGTACCAGGATACATTACTGCATGTTTGGGTCATATACTCAGTTTCTTTAGAGCCCTGTTCAACATTATACACATATCTTTGTTTTAGTTTGATCATCAAACCCACTTTAAATGTCTTGGTCTAAACTGAAGCATGTTGTAGAGGATTGGTTTATTCAGCTATCAGGGACATTTAGGCTTCTCTGTGTATTCTGTGTGTATTCCTTATAATCAGGGCAAGCTATAAAGTACTACCCACATGGAGTGGAGTTAAAGTGAATATTTAGATTGTGGTTTAGGGATTTTAAATATTATTAAGGTGTTTGGTTTTTATGTTAATCTGTGTGAATTGATGTGATAATCTGATTATATATTATATATGGGAAGCTCTGACTTGGGAATCACTTTGTATTGCATCTATCAAATTAAATCATGATTTTGAATTATGATTACTATAACCATTATGATAACAGTATACTCTAGCCCAGTGGTGTCAAACTCATTTTAGTTGATGGACCACATCCCCCTAATCTGATCTGAAGTGGGCCGGACCACTAAACCACTCCAGAAAGATCAGAGACTGTATCTGCCACAGAGTTTCTTGTCAGCTTGATGTTGCACTAGTTGCTTCTGCTACGACAGCGTTCTAAGACCTTTGTAGGAAAATAATAATGTTACAGACCCGGGAGAGAGGGGGAATATTCTGAGAAAAAACTCAGAATTTCTAAGATTAAAGTTGCACATTTACGGAAAAAGAAATTGATTATTCTCTGAGATTAAAGTGGTAAATTTGGAATTAGAATTAATTCTCTGCAATTTTCACACTTTGCAAAGTCATCCAGTGGGCCTGATTGGACCATTTGGCGGGCTGGTTCTGGACCACGGGCCGTATTTTTGGCACCCCTGCTCTAGCCTATATCACTGTTTCTCACTGTACTCATACTATATAGCTCAACTTGCTTTGTTCAATGTCACCATCAGAGTGTGATTAAGATAAACTTTTAATATTGTGTTTTGCTCATAGAGTGAAACTGTATTAGATTATTAATATATATTTGGGGCTGTAAAGGGAAACCTACCAAAGTGATTAGAACCTTTCAACTGTATCCCTAATGAGACAGGTTGATGACAGATTGTGCCTGCTCTATTTGAAATTAAACTCTTGTTTGTCCTTGTGTGGTTTAACTTGTCCAACAGATGAAATCATAACACTTGTGTTTTACAGCTGGGATGATGATGCATCAATTATCCCTTGTGTTGTCTTCCCGTGTAAAGGTGCTCTAAGCGATGTGATGCGTTTTTTAGGCTACAACATTTTTTGTCACATACAGCAAACATCTCCTCACTATCTGCTAGCTGCCTCTCCCCTGAACACGTTATTTTCTTTGACAATGTGGTTGAAAGAAACCCAAATAGGTGATGTAGAAACTTCTTGAAAATTTGACCTGAAGACAACACATTTTTTTTAAATGTGTATTAGCAAAGAAAGGCCTTAAATGATAAAATTAAAAACAATCAATCCTGATTGGAAAGAGAAATAAAGGGAAATGTCTCAGTGCTATTAAGTCATATCAAACACAACACTTACTCAAGTAGTCTGCAATGATTAAAACTCAAGTAAGTATATAATTGCTTATTATATTCTTCAGTAAGTATTTTTAATCACTGATACAGTCTTTTTTTTTTTTGCCCAACGGTGACAAAATCCTAAAATGATCCATGTCTTTATTAAATGAAACAGCCCCAAAATCACTATCACCAAACCTGAGATAATCCAAGACAGTTATTGATCAAATTATTGTTTATTTAAATGGTTTGTTCCAACAATCAACATTCTGGTTTGGTTGAAATAAAACCTTAATTCACTCATGTACATGTGAAAATATGTTGGCTCTATACACACTAAGAATACTGTTTATTTAAACAAAATATCATTTTGACAGAAAGAAACACTGTCACTAACCCTAACCCTGACCTAACTGATCCTTACCCTAGCCTTAAAGGACAGTTCCTGCCCAAAAAGAACCTAGGGGTTAATAACAGATGTGTACCCACTCTGCCGCTCTCTGGGACATGTTTTCATGCTAATCGAATGTGTTTGTAGCTTGAAAGAAGCTAGCGCGGACCACTGATTAGCTTATAACGCTAGTATTCGGGGCACAGGGAAAGTAAAAACAGATCGCTATTTTGTACCACTACAGAAGGCTCAAAATATCACCAAACTTCAACAGTAGCATAATGAGGGTCTCTAAATGTTAACCGAAGCATTGAGAACTTTGTAAGTTTAGAGACAGTTTATTGAAAAGATAGATTATAAAGACACTCGCGTTCATGTTTACATGCGGCCGCCGTCTTGAAAACCAGTCATGACTTACAGCTGGCGATGCAAACTAAAAACAAAAGCAATTTGCTCAATATATTTGAAATAATCCCACTCTGCATAACTTGTCTAGTGTACTTACTCAGTGGATAACTGTCCATCTGGTCCCTCCGGTCTGGGTCGCCGTCTCCAGTTTATTTTCGGTACATGGAAAAAAATTTCAAGTACAGCCCTGTTTATCAGAGAGGGGAAATCTTCAGACTGTACAAAACACTGCGTCTCTTGGGTGTCGCGACGCAACAGTTCCCACTCCGTGCAACACAGACACTCCTGTTGGGTGGCCATAGCTTCACAATGTCCGCAGATACACCACCAGCTTCCTGAAGTACGAGGCTGTGTTGCGGCATTGACAACTAGTAGCTCTCTCTCTCTCGCAGCCCTTTCACGGAGCTCCCGCAGGTCTTCGTTCAATAAACTGTCTGTACGCTTACAAAGTTCTCAATGCTTCGGTTAACATTTAGGGACCCTCATTATGCTACCGTTGAAGTTTGGTGATATTTTGGGCCTTTTTAGTGGTATAAATAGCGATTTGTTTTTACTTTCCCTGTTCCCCGAATACTAGCGTTGTAAGCTAATCAGTGGTCCGCGCTAGCTTCTTTCAAGCTAAAAACACATTCGAGTAGCATGAAAACATGTCCCAGAGAACGACAGAGTGGGTACATGTAGTAGGTTGAAAAGGCTGTATGTTTAGTTTTTGTTTAAACAGACAACCCCCCAATTTTTGTTTAATATTTGAACCATTGTATTAATCCTTACAGACTTATTGAAGCTATTACGCTTCCACGTCAGTAGATGGTGCTATGGCGCTGCTGTGGATCCATTAGGGAGACCGTAGCTCTTAGCTCTGCTCATGCGCAGCTCAGAAATAAACAAGTTCTGCCGTGAGCAACACGCTAACGTGCTCTCTGTTGATTCACAGGTACTGAAAAACTCACTTTTTCATATGGTATTGTATATTGTATCCTCATACTGCTTGTATCAGCAGATTATCTAAATGTTATAGAAATCGTTGTGTGATGTTGTGAGCTGATTTTGAGGTGTTTGTTTTAGGAGTAGAAAGCGTAACTTTGAAGCTAGTTGTTCCGACCAGTGTCGGCAGGCTGAGTAGTTCGTATGAACTTCGGTTTTACAATGTAGTTTTTCATAGTAGTTTGTAAGTGTAAGTTACTGATATTAGCGTCCTGTAACATAAGAAAATATGTTCTATCTTTTGTTCAGAGTATTAGCCAGCCATCCGTGAGGAAATGGTGATGAGAAATACTGTTTCAAGCTAGTTTTACATTCCCGGTCATTCAGTAACATGGCGACGCCATCTTGTCAAGTGCTAATATTAAGTGCACGTGTATGAGAGAACATGATGTGTAAGAATGTTGTATGTATGGGTGTGTATTATGCTACGGTTAAATTTGTGTTAGCAGGATAGCATTGGTTGTATGTCAAAGACTGTAGGTGTCCGAGTCCAGTGAATGTGAAGTGAATGTATGGGAACTGTATGCAATTATTTCAGAAATAAACAAGTTCTGCCGTGAGCAACACGCTAACGTGCTCTCTGTTGATTCACAGTTTTCCTTAAGCTGCGCAGTGCTTCCTAGCCTGTGTAGCCATTGCTGCCGGTCCAGATTCCCCCTAGGTCTGGTGCCGGTAACATTTGGGGGCTCGTCCGGGATCATCTAGCGCCACAGCCTGGTGAAGTAAGTGCTGAGACGACGTGAACCGGTGTCCGAAACTTCAGGGAAGGCCTCAACCCCGTGTGTCATCCAGAGAGCAAAGGTCACCTGTCTAACGTCAAAATGGCCACTGTCAACCCCCGGC
This sequence comes from Sander lucioperca, assembly GCF_008315115.2. Lineage (NCBI taxonomy): Eukaryota > Metazoa > Chordata > Actinopteri > Perciformes > Percidae > Sander > Sander lucioperca. The sequence goes on along the minus strand of NC_050192.1, from coordinate 1,751,063 downwards.
GGACGCTGGTCTTCAAGATCCAGAAAAGACTTTCCGACCTGAGTGCAAGTCAGCTACTGGCAGTTGTGGGTTCAATAGAGGACGGCGGCGCAACAAGCGACATTGATGATCTGAGTGAACCAGAACACTACGACCTGATTGTTGACTACATAAGAAGTGAGAAACTGAGAGCCCTAGAGGATGAAGGCATGGCCCAACTCCTCCTCCTCAATGACATGCTCAGTGACCTGCTGGCCACTGGCAGCGGAGTGGTTGTGGCTGGCGAGGCTGCACCTCTTGAGGTGGGAGAGTCAACAACCTATCAACAGGGAGGCCCCACGCCACCTTACTCTGACCACAACCATCCAAACACAGACACTCCCACACATCAATTGGACATAGACATTCATGACCTACCACCCTCACCACTGGACAAAGAGGCACATGTCCCAGCTACAGAGAACGGAGACATTCACACAATGCCAGCATCTATATGGGAAAGGCCGTGGGATACCAGCCACGAGTCTCGCAAACCCAGCATCAACAAAGTCACTCCCAGTGGGCGTTGGGGGTGCTTCCCCTGGTAGGGTGAGTCTCTCCTCCAGTATAGGAGATCAGGTACTGAGGTTAAATGATGTTGCAGCTCTGCTTCCACGCAGAGAGTTTAAGCTGCATGGTGGACAAATTTCTGATGTTGGTTCTGACATGTCATACAGCAGCCTTTGTAAACAAATAGACGTAGGTTTACAGGAAGGGTTCAACGAATCAGAAATAATCCGCACCGTGATTAAGAACATAAAACCTGGTACATTCAGAGAGATGTTAATTAATAAGGGTGACTTGACTGTTGATGAGCTGAAGCGGTTTCTCCGCGCACATATCAGGGACAAAAACAGTACCGAGCTTTTTCAAGAGTTAAGTAATGCTAAACAGCAAGACAAAGAGAGCCCAAAGCAGTTCTTGTACAAAATAATGGGTTTAAAGCAGCGTGTGCTATTTGAGTCACAACAGCCTGGTGCAGAATTTAGTTATGACAAAAGGCTTGTTCAGGGTACCTTTCTCCACACGCTTTACCAAGGGTTAAATGAGAAAAATAACCATGTTCGGCATGATCTCAAACCCCTGCTCGCGGACTTGCAGGTTAGGGATGACTTTCTCTTAGATCAGATCACAAAGTCTACTAGTGAGGAAGCAGAAAGACTCAGACGCCTTAGTACAGTAGCTAAAATACGACCAGTGACTGTTAACACAGCTCAGCTTGACAGTAGTGACTCAACTAATGAAGTTAAAGTTGACACAGAGTTAGAGGCTAATCGTGCTGCTATTAAAGAACTGACTGCACAAGTTTCCTCACTCACCAAACATCTGGCCCAGATGGTTAAACCTACTGACAGTGCAACACCTGGGGACCCCGGCTCACCAGCAGCCCATCTTCAGGTACTAACATCTGAGACTAGGGGCAGATGCAGGGACTGTGTACAACAGAGCAAGGTGAGTTGTTCTCACTGTTTTGTTTGTGGCCAAGTTGGACATCGCGCCATCGGCTGTCTGAAAAGGAAGGTGTCGGGAAACGGGCCGAGGTCACTGGAGAAGGGCAGCCAGTGACCGTGACAGCTGCGGATCCATTAGCACAAGCCCGACCTGTAAAAGCAAACACCCAACGCCAACCATCACTACAAAAGCGTGTAGCACAGCTCATAGGAAAGCGATGTATGGTCTCATGTGCTATCGACAGAGTCCCTCTTCAAATGTTACTCGACTCAGGGGCTCAAGTGACTGTTGTGGGGAGAGCATGGATGGAAACAGCACTTCCTAATGTCCAAATCCAGCCTCTCCAATCCCTCCCTTCTGATCAGCCATTGAAGATTACAGCAGCTAACGGCGCAAGTGTTCCCTTTGATGGATGGGCGGATGTTGAACTCCAGGTCTGTAGTGAGAATTATGGACATGTCACCATACAAGTGCCAGTGTTAATCAGCCAGAACTGCCTTACCTGTCCTCTGTTAGGCAGCAATGTTATAGCTGAGATGATCAACACAAACAAAGAAAAGAGAGGTGAGGCGGATATCACTGCTTTACTTAAAGAAGCCCTAAGTATCAGTGACAGTGCCGTGGAAGCTTTAATTTCTGTCCTCCAGATTTTGACTCCAGATGAGACCACCCTTGAGTGCAGTGTGAGAACAGGGAAGAAAGGTGTAACTATTCCTGCAGGGCAGATTTGTGAGGTTAGATGTAGGATAAGGGAATGGCCAAGGGGCGGGGCAATGCTTTTTCAACCTAACCTAGTGAGTCACTGTCCAGAGGGGCTAGAGCTGTTCCCAGCGTTAGTAGATGTTCAGAGTGGGGCCACAAAAATAGTTAATATCCCTATTCAAAACTCTACTAAACACAACATCTATCTCACTAAGACAACCATTCTAGGTACGTTAGAGGAGGTTACTGAAGTGACACCAGTTAACTGTTCTCCAGGTGGTTCAGACCTGCCACACCCCACGGTAAACACATGCTCAGCTCAGCTAAGTACAGACAGGCAGACAGAAATCAGTGATGAACACAAGACAAAGGACATGACAAAACAGAGATGGCACCCACCTGTCGATGTGTCACACCTAGGAGAGGAGGAACAAAAGATAGTCAAAGACATGTTATATGAAGAGTCTGATGTGTTTGCCAAGGAGGATTGTGACATTGGTTGCATCCCAAACTTGCAATTGAAAATTCACCTCAAGGACGAAACACCAGTTCAAACGTCATATAATTCAGTTCCCAAGCCCTTGTACAAAGAGGTAAAGGATTATGTCCAAAATCTGCTCAACCATGGCTGGATCAGGAAGTCTAACTCACCCTATTCGTCTCCCGTGGTCTGTGTCAGAAAAAAAGACAAGAGCTTACGTTTATGTGTTGACTTCCGGGGCTTGAATCGCAAAACCATCCCTGACCGCCACCCTCTTCCACGCATCCAGGATCTGTTGGATAACCTTGGGGGCTACTCGTGGTTCTCCATACTCGACCAAGGCAGTGCTTACCATCAGGGTTTTATCGATGAGAGTTCTAGATACCTGACTGCCTTTAGCACGCCTTGGGGGCTGTACGAGTGGATCCGCCTCCCATTTGGCCTTACCAACGCCCCAGCAGCTTTCCAGAGGTGCATGGAGGGAGTCCTCGATGGTCTGAGGGATGAGTGCTGCTCCCCATACTTGGATGACGTGCTCTGTTTCTCCAAGACCTTTAATGAACATGTTGAAGACCTGAGGCGAGTGCTCTGCCGCCTTCGAGAACATGGTGTCAAGCTACGCCCAAAAAAATGTGAATTAGTTAGGAGTCAAGTCAGGTATTTAGGTCGCTTAGTGACCAGTGAAGGCGTCCAGATTGACCCTAAAGACCTTGAGGCAGTTCAGCATTTGAAGGATAGAGAGCCAAAGAATGTGGGAGAGGTCAGAGCTCTCTTAGGGTTTCTAGGCTATTATAGAACCTTCATTCAGGACTTTTCTAGGATAGCCAAGCCACTGTTTGAGCTAATAGAGATTCAGAGAGAATCTAGCCAGAGAGCCACCCCTAATGGATCTAACAAGACCAAGCCAAAGGGTACAAATAGTGGACAGATTCCATCAAAAACACCTGTCCGGTGGACACCAGAACACAGTGCTGTGGTGTCGCGCCTTGTTGACATGCTAACCAGTCCACCGATCCTGGCCTACCCAGACTTTAACTTGCCTTTTGTCCTTCACACTGACGCATCAAATGAAGGTCTGGGGGCAGTGCTCTATCAACAACAGGGAAACAAACTCCGTACCGTTGCTTATGGGTCCAGGACACTCACGCCAGCTGAGAAAAACTACCATCTCCATTCTGGCAAGCTTGAGTTTCTTGCATTGAAGTGGGCAATCTGCGATAAATTTAGAGATTACCTCTATTATGCACCCACTTTCACGGTATACACGGATAATAACCCCCTTACGTATATTTTGAGCACAGCCAAATTAAATGCAGTTGGACATCGTTGGGTGGGAGAGTTAGCCGATTTCCATTTCACTATCAGATATCGGCCAGGCAAGTCAAATGCAGACGCTGACACCCTGTCACGATATCCAGTGCTTCACGACCACCTAAAAGAGTACACAGAGACAATGCCTCCAGATGTAGTCTCTGCCATCTGGCAGGGGGACAAAGCCATGAGAGACAGTGACGTGCCATGGGTGGCTGCATTGCTTCTGCATCCTGGTGTAGATGACACACCTGATGAAGGCATTCCGGTTATCTCTCCTGAAGGTGTTAGAGCTGCTCAAAAGGAAGATGCTCCCATCGGTGAGGTGATTAACCTGAAAAAAGGAGGGTGGCATCCTAATGATAAAGACAAGAGACAAATGACACGGGAGACACGCAGATTAGTGCATGAATGGAACAGACTCATACTTGACAAGGGAATATTGTACAGACATACAGGACAACGGAAACAGTTGGTTCTCCCCATTAAGCTGAAGTCTACTGTGCTAAGACACCTGCATGACAATATGGGACACATAGGCGCGGACAAAGTCATACACTTGGCGAGAGAAAGGTTTTATTGGCCGTTTATGCAACGTGAAATTGAGGACTATGTAATTCGCCAGTGTCAGTGTGTTAAACAGAAGCGGCCGTGCATTCCAGAAAGAGCACCTATGGGTTCAGTAACAACCAGTGCCCCATTTGAGCTCATCTCTGTTGACTATCTGCATCTTGAACAAAGTAAAGGTGGCTACGAGTACATATTAGTTCTGATAGATCACTTTACTCGCTTTGCTCAAGCTTACCCGACCAAGAACAAGTCAGGCAGAACAGCAGCTGAGAAGATCTTTTATGATTTCATCCCACGCTTCGGGTACCCTGAAAAACTACATCATGATCAGGGCCGGGAGTTCGAGAACAGCCTTTTCCAGAGACTCCAGCAGCTGGCAGGGATCGCTCACTCTCGAACCACCCCCTATCATCCCCAGGGGAATCCCGTTGAGCGTCTGAACAGGACACTTCTACAGATGCTCCGCACTTTGCAAGAGGAGAAAAAGACTGAGTGGAAGGATCACCTGCCCCACATAGTTCACGCGTACAACTGTACAAGACATGAAGGAACAGGCTATTCACCGTTCTTTCTGCTGTATGGAAGAGCCCCACGCTTGCCTGTTGATTTACTCTTTGACCTGAAACCAGGTCAAGAACCACAGTCCAGACAAGAGTATGCACAGAAATGGGCTTCTCGCATGCAGGAGGCATACAAAATTGCCTCAGAGAACAGTGGAAAGAGCTCAGCTAAGGGAAAGAAATACTATGACCGTCATGTTAAGGGCATTGTGCTGCAGCCTGGAGATCGGGTGCTTGTCAGAAATCTGTCAGAGAGGGGTGGTCCAGGCAAACTTCGTGCTTACTGGGAAAAGAGAATTCACCGCGTTGTTGAGAAAATTGGAGATGGACCTGTGTACCGTGTTCAACCAGAAACAGGAGAACGAACCCTCCGTGTCCTACATCGCAATCTTCTGCTACCTGTTAATGAGTTACCCTTGGAACAAGATGAGCAGAGTCAGCATGCACTCAAGAACAGACAAAGACAGAAAGACAATCAGAGAAACAACAGTGAGACAGTGGAGCAGGAGTCGGAACATTCTGACGAAGAGGAGGAATACACGTATTGCCTCAGACCAATACCTGCGTATGAAAGGAGGAGAGTAAGATCCCCACTGCCTCAGTCTAAAATACACAGTGAACTCAGGGTTGTAGCTCCAGAGTTCCAGCCAATACGAAACCTGACAGAGACAGGTCAAATGCAGCAGCCACATGAAACAGACCCAGTTACACTGCCAGATCGAGTGCAGAGGCAGGTACCGGCTGCTACACCACCAGCTGAGGAAATACATGAGGAACCACCGAGGGATGACACTATGGAGGATTCCAGTTCGGAAGAGCAGGTGGACGATAGTGAGATTGCCGCAGAGCCACCAGAAGAGGAAGTACTGCCTGTCAGGAGGTCAAACCGAGCAGTGAAACCTCGAGAGATGCTCACATATAACCACCTTGGCCAGCCTTCCTTGCAGCCCTGGAGACCAGGAGTAAACCTGATGTATGCCTGTGTCCCTTACCCCATGCCATTTTACCCAGCTGGTCCTGAACCCTGTTACTACCCCACACCAATGTGGACATGTTAGACAAAGACCTGTAGGTAGTGATATTAAAGACTTGCAATGTAGTAATACAATAGACTGTACATTGACCATCTGACTTCTTGACAGCCATACTTTGGTTGGTTCTAGATGTCTGGAGACATCTTTTGAAGCGGGGGAGAGTGTAGTAGGTTGAAAAGGCTGTATGTTTAGTTTTTGTTTAAACAGACAACCCCCCAATTTTTGTTTAATATTTGAACCATTGTATTAATCCTTACAGACTTATTGAAGCTATTACGCTTCCACGTCAGTAGATGGTGCTATGGCGCTGCTGTGGATCCATTAGGGAGACCGTAGCTCTTAGCTCTGCTCATGCGCAGCTCAGAAATAAACAAGTTCTGCCGTGAGCAACACGCTAACGTGCTCTCTGTTGATTCACAGGTACTGAAAAACTCACTTTTTCATATGGTATTGTATATTGTATCCTCATACTGCTTGTATCAGCAGATTATCTAAATGTTATAGAAATCGTTGTGTGATGTTGTGAGCTGATTTTGAGGTGTTTGTTTTAGGAGTAGAAAGCGTAACTTTGAAGCTAGTTGTTCCGACCAGTGTCGGCAGGCTGAGTAGTTCGTATGAACTTCGGTTTTACAATGTAGTTTTTCATAGTAGTTTGTAAGTGTAAGTTACTGATATTAGCGTCCTGTAACATAAGAAAATATGTTCTATCTTTTGTTCAGAGTATTAGCCAGCCATCCGTGAGGAAATGGTGATGAGAAATACTGTTTCAAGCTAGTTTTACATTCCCGGTCATTCAGTAACATGGCGACGCCATCTTGTCAAGTGCTAATATTAAGTGCACGTGTATGAGAGAACATGATGTGTAAGAATGTTGTATGTATGGGTGTGTATTATGCTACGGTTAAATTTGTGTTAGCAGGATAGCATTGGTTGTATGTCAAAGACTGTAGGTGTCCGAGTCCAGTGAATGTGAAGTGAATGTATGGGAACTGTATGCAATTATTTCAGAAATAAACAAGTTCTGCCGTGAGCAACACGCTAACGTGCTCTCTGTTGATTCACAGTTTTCCTTAAGCTGCGCAGTGCTTCCTAGCCTGTGTAGCCATTGCTGCCGGTCCAGATTCCCCCTAGGTCTGGTGCCGGTAACATACACATCTGTTATTAAGCCCTAGGTTCATTTTGTGCCGGAATTAAAGCAACAACCATGGAGCCAGTGATGGCTCTGTGTCTTCCTGTGTGTGTATTTTCCATCGTGCTCTGCATGTATGTTAGACCTTGGTCTGCCTCACTGTCCAGACCTCATCAGTCCCCCCCCCCCAGGTCTCGGTCATGGTGCAACAATAAATGTAGACAAACATGAAGACTAAATCAACCATACTAAACTAAAACCCAGATAACATCAATGCACACCCAAAACATTAACAGAACATTATTAAAACACATTTTAACTAGGACAGAAAACGATCAGAACATATTTTTTTCCCATGAGCCTTTGCACCACCGGAACAGTTCAAATGACCCCGCCCCTCCCATACAGAAACTTAACATCCTTAGGTATCTCTGCTTAATATGATCTGTGCACTGCATACTTGACTATATGTCACTTTTTAATGTTTCTGAAGCTCTGTCATTTTTCATACAATGGTCTTAAATGACCTGTAACAGCAAACGAGACTAACAGTGAAAAGAACGCTAGTTTTATATAGTTTTTAATAAGGCATCTGCTTGGGTCTAATTTTCCCACGCAGTCACAGAATGATTTTTGGCAGGTAGACGGTGCTACAGTAACACATTCTGACGGGTCATAGATTTCTTTGTAACACCTGAAAAGCCTGTGTGGTTAGTATCCAGCCAGCTGAGCCAGGTAAAAGGAAGCAGATTTCTTTATATAGGCCTAATTGTATTTTAATGTTTGTCACAGTCTCTTAGATCCAGAACCCAAATGCAGACCAGGACAAAGGTAAATGGAATAAGGTGAGTATTTATTGGTTTACACAGGTAATGTCAAAAGGTGAGTCCAGGTGGTGAGGGTGGAGGATTGAGGCGAATGGGTACGAGTGGAGGAGCTGGAAAACAGGAGTCCTGGTGGTAAGACAAGGTTGGAGTGTCAGGTTGTCTGGCAGAAGTGGAGAGGTTTTTCCCAGGTGAGACTGCAGACAAAGGAAACGGAATGAGTCCAGAACAAACAGGGCAAACTGAGCAGCAAAGCAAACTATCAAAAGGTAAAGCTGATACGCGAGCAAACATACTGGTAAGGCTAACGATCCGGCAGGGAATGGATGTCAGGTCACAGCTTTTATGGCGTGGAGATTGCTGATGAGCCACAGGTGAGAGTAATTAACGCTGATCCGCCTTGCCCTAGTTGCCAGGCAGCAGGAACAGGGCGCGTTCAGGAAAGTCAGACAGGGAAACAGACTCAAAGAGGAGGGGTCGTGACAATGTTATTTTAGAAGTTATCTGTTGTAGTTATGGCTAATGGGGCAGGGCCATCACAGAAAAGAACGAAATTAAACAAAGAACTACTAAAAGCTAAAAGGGAAAGGAAAAGACAACGGCCGGGTGATAATGTAAATCAACTTCGGTGGGGCTTTTAACAGATGGAGACAATTACGGGATTGTAAATGATTCAAAACCCACCCCGAATTGGCCCTCAGGTATGTAATATGTGTAAAATAACTTTAGATTGCCCCGTCCCCCTCAGTTACTGAGTTAATGTTGTCAGTATCCAACATTAAATGACATCCCCCTTCCATTTAGCGCGGACGTTTTATTCCCTTTTAGTCTGTGTTTGTGTTAGCCTACTATTTTCTTTTCCCTTGTCCCCCTGTACTTCTGTAAAGCATCCGTGGGTTTCATGAAATGCGCTATAATAATCTTAGTTATTATTATGTTGGTTGCTACAACAATCTCTTAAAAGGAACCCCGACTAGTACGACATGTTGGCCTTATTAGATTAACGTGGGCGTCAGCTATAAAAAGGTGGTACACAAACACTCCAAATGTTTTGTTTTTTGTTAAAAAATGCAGAAAATCTGTTCCCTCGTAGGCCGCCATGGTTATTTACGTCTCAATGCATTCTGGGGTAGTGACGTGTAATAGTTGTACCCCAACATACCGGCTATTGACAGTACAGTAACAGCGAGATGAACACGTCTGCCGTTCAGCCTTTTCAGTTTGACCGTAGGCTTAAAGGACGAACCTAGAGGTTAATAACAGATGTGTTCCCACTCTCGTTCTCTGGGACATGTTTTCATGCTAATTCAATGTGTTTGGAGCTTCAACGAAGCTAGCGCAGACCGCTGGTTAGCTTACAACGCTAGCTAGTATTAGGGGCACAGGGAAAGTAAAAACAAATCGCTATTTATACCACTAAAAAGGCTCAAAATATCACCAAACTTCAACGGTAGCATAGTGAGGGTCCCTACATGTTAACCGAAGCATTGAGAACGTTGTAAGTGTACAGACAGTTTATTGAACGAAGAGCTGCGGGAGCTCCATGAAAGGGCTACGAGAGAGAGAGAGCTATGCCGCAACAGAGCCTCGTACTTCGGGGAAACCAGTCATGACTTACAGCTGGCGATGCAAACTAAAATCAAAAGCAATTTGCACTATATCTGAAATAATCGCACCGATGTAAAACATAACTTGTCTAGCTAGCTAGTTTACTTACTCAGTGGATAACTGTCCACCTTGTCCCTCCGTCTGGGTCGCCGTCTCCAATTTATTTTCGGGACATGGAAAAAAGTTTCCCTGTTCATCAGAGAGGTACAAAACACTGTGTCTCTTGGGTGTTGCACAGTCGGTACTACCAGGATCCACAGTCCTCGTTCTGTGCCCAAATATGTTTAAAAAAATTATCTGACGATATTTTGAGACACTAGTCTGAGTAAATCAAATCAAGTGAATATCTTTCAAAGATTTTTTCAAATATCTGTTTCATCTTTTTTTTTTAAAGATTTTTTTTTTTGGGCATTTCAGCCTTTAACGGAAAGAACAGCTAGATATGAAAGGGGAGAGAGAGGGGCAAGACATGCAGGAAAACGTCACAGGTCGGACTTGAACCCTGGACCTTCTGCATCGAGGCATACACCTCTAAATATGTGCGCCTGCTCTACCGACTTCCACTCCGTGCAACACAGACACTCCTGTTGGGTGGCCATAGCTTCACAATGTCCGCAGGTACACCACCAGTTTCCCGAAGTACGAGGCCCGGGTGCTCCGGTTTCCTCCCACTTTCCATTGGGCTGCACAAGACATGCAGCCCAATTAAAAAGTCAGAGCACTTTCTCTAGAAATGTTGAAGGTAAACGAGTCAGCTGGTCTCCAGAAAATCTAATTTCACCACTAGATGGCCACAAAGAAGCTTCACACTCTTCATCTCATTGTGACACAGTTAAACAAAATGGATCTCACTCTTTAAAGCTATAGTGTGTAGTTTCTGTCTCCCCCATGAGGAATTCTAAGTAAGGACAACAACACTGTCGGCGTCCACATGATACAAGCCTTCCGTGATCGCACCCCCCCCCCCCCCCCACCACCTCCTCCACCCAGTTACTAGTAGCCAAGGAGGACATGGAGGATTAAAAAACATGATGGATTCTTCAGAAGAGGTCATTATCTTCACTTGAGTTTCTGTGCCGAGTTGTGTCTCTCTCTTGTAGCCCTTTCACGGAGCTCCCGCAGCTCTTCGTTCAATAAACTGTCTGTACACTTACAATGTTCTCAATGCTTCGGTTAACATTTAGGGACCCTCATTATGCTACCGTTAACTTTTGGTGATATTTTGAGCCTTTTTAGTGGTACAAAATAGCGATTTATTTTTACTTTCCCTGTGCCCCGAATACTAGCATTGTAAGCTAATCAGCGGTCCGCGCTAGAGCTTAGATCTGGCCCAAAAAATCAAGCCCGACCCTACCTGAGCCCGTGCACGTTCGTCCGACCCGACACATTAACTGTAATTATGAGCCCGAGCCCGATTTAAACCCGACAATTTTTTAATACGTGGGCCGTTATAACTGACGTTCTCAACTACAATTCAGAGTTGTTTGAACTACAGAAATCTGTTTAGAATTATCTTAATGAATACCGGTAATGCAACAAGGACGAAGCATGTAAACTTTGCTGTTTGTTTATTCAGAATGGAATGGATCGCAAATGGATCCGAATGAAGAAACGTAAAAAAAAAACTCTAACCTAAACTCGACCCTATAGCTGCTCCCTCAGCCGAATAGTGTGGGTAACAGATCAAGGCAGCAACATATTCAAAGCCCTGGAACCATATAGGAGACTTTCTTGTCTCCATCACCTAATTAATACTGTCCTTCACCACGGTCTGCATGCTGACGCACTGGGCCGACAACAATGCTGCAGAGGGGGGAGACACGGAGGAGACTCCACGCATGACACGTGCTGCATTTTGTAACTGCAGCCTAGCTTTTGTACACGTTTGTTACTTGTATATAGCCTATATATATATATATATATATATATATATATATATATATATATATATATATATATATTTCTAATATTTCTGATTATGGCATAGCTTTTTCCCCACCCAATTAGGCTAATAAGATAATGGATAAAAGAAAAAAATTGCTTGATCGGCCCAAGGATAGTGGCAGAAAATAACGGCTAAATAAACTAGTCCGCGCTAGCTTCTTTCAAGCTAAAAACACATTTCCCAGAGAACGACACAGTGGGACGAATGGGAACACATCTGTTATTAACCCCTTGGTTCGTTTTGCGCTGGAATTGTCCTTTAAGTGGACACTAACTGATGTTTGTCACAACAGGTTCCCACACCCATCTCGTAAAATATGGACGCTTGGTCAGGTGCCTTTGCTGTTCTTATTGACGCTAAAAGTCTCCTTTAGCGCTATAAGTAAACGCGCTTGGTCGGGACTATTGCCGTCCCTTTTGACGCAGTTATGTTAAGGAAAAGGTCGTGGGTGGGCTTACGGTTCCGTTACACGCGGGAAGAACGGGACGGTTGGGTTTAGGAAAGGGTCGTGGGTGGGCGTACGGTTCTGTGACACACGGGAAGAACGGGTCGCTTAAAGAAAAAAATGACTGTAGCAAACATGACAAGCGGGACGTGAACCCCGGTTTTCGCCCTTACGTACTACTCGCTAAATCCTATCTAACTGCTGCTCTCCCCAGTGCGTTACACAAACACGCTGAAAGACGCCTTTTTTGTTGCATCAGACGCTGAGAGCCACTGTCCAAACGTCCTTATTTTACGAGTTCGGAGTGAGAACGGGTTGTTTGTCAACTGACTATTAACGTTACCCTGCAGCTTGTTTTGTCCCTGGCGACTGCAGCCATCTTGCTTAATACTGGACCAGAAATTGTTGTTCCCATAAGTCACTCAGACACAAAAACATGGGAAAATACGATCCAGGTTGAAAAATACCCTTGTCAAAGTTATACATATTGGTTAATCTTTGCAGCTTTAACATGGTGTATTATGTTTGAAAGGATTATATAGATGGATGTTGAAGAGTGTGCATGTGTGTGTGTCTGTATTGCATCAGGATCATGTGTTTCTGCTAATATCCTGTGACATGGATCATTTTTGATGATTTTGTCAATGTTGGGCAAAAAAAAAAACAATAGCACTGACAAATTTCCCTTTATTTCTCTTTCCATTCAGGATTGATTGCTTTTCCTTTTATCATCTTAAGGCCTTTCTTTACTAATACACATTTGAGAAATTTATTATTTTTTCTTTGACAACCCATTCCATGAATAAAAGATGCATCATCATCCCAGCTGTAAAAAACAAGTGTTATGATTTCATCTGTTGGACAAGTTAAACCACACAAGGACAAACAAGAGTTTAATTTCAAATAGAGCAGGCACAATCTGTCATCAACCTGTCTCATTAGGGATACAGTTGAAAGGTTCTAATCACTTTGGTAGGTTTCCCTTTACAGCCCCAAATATATATTAATAATCTAATACAGTTTCACTCTATGAGCAAAACACAATATTAAAAGTTTATCTTAATCACACTCTGATGGTGACATTGAAAAAAGCAAGTTGAGCTATATAGTATGAGTACAGTGAGAAACAGTGATATAGGCTAGAGCAGGGGTGCCAAACATACGGCCCGTGGGCAGGAACCGGCCCGCCAAATGGTCCAATCAGGCCCACTGGATGACTTTGCAAAGTGTGAAAATTGCAGAGAAGAAATTCATTCCAATTCCAAATTTACCACTTTAATCTCAGAGAATATCTGAGTTCTTTTTCTGTAAATGTATGACTTTAACTTAGAAATTCTGAGTTTTTTCTCTGAATATTCCCCCTCTCTCCCGGGTCTGTAACATTATTATTTTTCCTACAAAGGTCTTAGAACGCTGTCGTAGCAGAAGCAACTAGTGCAACATCAAGCTGACAAGAAACTCTGTGGCAGATACAGTCTCTGATCTTTCTGGAGTGGTTTAGTGGTCCGGCCCACTTCAGATCAGATTAGGGGGATGTGGTCCATCAACTAAAATAAGTTTGACACCACTGGGCTAGAGTATACTGTTATCATAATGGCTATAGTAATCATAATTCATAATCATAATCATAATCATGATTTCATTTGATAAATGCAATACAAAGTGATTCCCAAATCAGAGCTTCCCATATATAATATATAATCAGATTATCACATCAATGCACACAGACCTTAATAATATTTAAAATCCCTAAACCACAATCTAAATATTCACTTTAACTCCACTCCATGTGGGTAGTACTTTATAGCTTGCCCTGATTATAATGAATACACACAGAATACACAGAGAAGCCTAAATGTCCCTGATAGCTGAATAAACCAATCCTCTACAACATGCTTCAGTTTAGACCAAGACATTTAAAGTGTGTTTGATGATCAAACTAAAACAAAGATATGTGTATAATGTTGAACAGGGCTCTAAAGAAACTGACTATATGACCCAAACATGCAGTAATGTATCCTGGTACTCTAAAATCATTTGTTTTGAGAGAAATGGTGTCTAGTACTACACTGTGCTCATACACACATTATGAAACAATAATAATCAGGGAGTGTTTGATTTCTTTTTCACTTTTAATCTCTATTTTCCATTACGTCTGGTGGATTGTTCTGGATATTTCCCCCAGGGATGATGTATGGTGTTGCAGTGTCTCCATACTGGATGTAAATAAAGACAGAAAAGTGTTTAGAGTATTAACAAGAGTGGTTCAGAGTGAGAGATTTGTCATTACTGAGGCAGGCCACTAGACTGAAAACTTTTTGGTCCATGGACAGAAAATAAATTGCTGTTTTGATGACTATATTTATGATTATTCATTCAAGCCAAAATGCCTTAATCCAGGGTGCCTGGGTGGCCTGGTGGAAGAGTGAGAGCCCATATATAGAGGCTCTGTCCTCGATGTAGACGTGGCGTGTTTGGTTCCTGCCTGCAGCAGTTTCCATCGTGTCATTCGACAGTTTCTCTCTTAGCTGTCATAAGCTAGCTAGCTAGCTCTTTTGTTTTATGTGACGGTGCTAAGGGATATAACAAGCTATTAGCCACCTCGGGCTTTAGTAAATTGTAACAGGCATTTTCTCCTATTTTCTTAGATCTATAGACCAAACTATCTTAGTTATTGATAATAGAACCTCCAGCCTGAGGGCCCCACACAGTACTTGTCCTGTATATAACAACCTAGATCTAAATATTACCTGAGGGTTTGGCAAGCCCTTAGCTTTACACCACTTGACCAAGTGCCTCCTGGCAGCCTCCACACTTGGCTCATCAGTCTTTCTACTGTAAACCCTGATCAGCTGCTCAGAAAAGCATGCTGGGAGAAGCTTGGACACCTGACAAGAATGACAGCAGCATAGAGTTGAGAATAATGTCATAACAGAGGCTGCCTTACAGAGTGGTTGATTTAGTTCTGACCTGGTCTCTGGGGATGTTGAATGCTGTGTTAGGGTTTCTCTTGCTGTAGAAATACACATTCTTGATGGGGTCCTGGTCATTCATTCCATAGTCAAAAGTAACGAACTAAACGAGAAGGGGGAGAGAGAAGTCTGTTTTTATATTCCCAGGTAAATTATACCAATGGAGGAAAGCAACGTCTTACAAATAAAATGATAATCAACAAAACCCAAGATTTAAAAAAAGTAAAGTAAAAGGAATTAGACTAAAAACTCACTAAAACTACAAAGTCCTGTGCTGTCAGTGTAACACCCCCATCGCCTCCCTCAGGGACGGCTGCAGCCAATTCCCTTTCCCAACGACGTTTCCTCTCCTTGGGGAGGGAGGAGAGAGGGAGAGACGTGTGAAGGGCATGACATTTGTATTCAATCTTGACAATACACTTTTGCACACCAAAGCAGTTCAATATAAAAACATCATCTAAAACGTTGTTTTATCTAAAAACGTTTTTCTCACCCCAAAATAAAGCTGTTCCAAAACTTTCTTCAGCGTGTATAAATCTTAAACACCAGAAAATGTGGACTAGTGTGGTTGTTTTTATACGAAAAAAGTATAGCCTGCAGTCTAACTGACATTTGATCCTATGATATTGTTCACATTGCTATCACATCCTCTAAACTTTTGTAGTAGCCCACATGAAATCAAGGTACAATACCCATAGAGACAATGTAAAATATTAGATATTAGAAAACAGAAGAAAAAAAAAAACAATGTGCACTTACCAACCACAAGATGAGAATAACATCAAGCTCTGTTATAACAAAATCTAATCTTAACAATCATAAAACATTAAACATCAAACATTTTCAATAGGCCTATCTGATGAGAATATTCAGTGTTATCATAGCCACGGTGAAATAGATAAGGTGTCAAAGAGAAGTTAAATGTAATACAGGCACACAAAGACAGAGTTCACACCTCTGTGGGTTGCTGTGGCTGTCGGAAGCTGTCGAGGGTTCCAGAGATGACATCAGATATAATCTGACATGCCTCAGCCATCTCCCTAGAGCAAGGGTTGAGTCTTGTATGATCTACAGGACAAACAGAGTCAAACACAAACCAAAGAAAAGGTCACAAAATCATTCATGGGGTTTCACAAATAAATAACTGACACTGTAAACTGAGATGCTCACAAAACTAAACAATATACATATGGGATGAAACTACTTTTCTTCATTATTTCTTTTTTTAAACTTTTGTTCATTCATCAAAGCTATCTCAATCTGGCATATATTTTTATCATTACAACATTGTTACTTACAGAAGTGGGTGCCATTCATCATTTATATGTACATAATCAAAAAGGGATGCCTCCGAAACTTCAGCAAGTGGCTTTTACTCTCAATGTACCATTTACTAAACACCTCCACCAAACACCAACAGCAGCTTTTGTTACCATTCTCTATGGCTTGATCCAATTCCTCTTTCCAACCGAGAATCTTCTCCTTAGGGAGGGAGGAGAAAAGGTGAGAGACACGAGATTTAAAATGCCCTCCATCTTGACAACTCACAGTAAAAGTACTTCCACATGACTTTGTTTTTCAGTTTGGCTCTCTGTCCACACTAAAAGAGAGCTTTATATATTATATGTAAATATCAACAACTATATTGGGACTCTGGCTGTATTAAGGGAGCAGGAGGGGGCTGGCAGGGTAACCAGCAGTGTCTGTAGTCCAGTCACAGACGGGACTCTGTATGGCAGCAAAGTTAGAGGACAACTTAGTCATCTCGATCTAGTCAGACAACGTAGCGACCATAAAAAGCCCCTTACCAGATGTTGGCTGTGATGCACAGTTTTGTTATTTAACAATTGTTTAAAAAAAAAGAAAGACTATTGTTCTTTGACTGTTTCACTGTGGGCAGGGGTCTCTATGAAAATGACCTGGAAAAGCTCATCTGGACGCAAGTAGTTTTCACAAAAAAAAAAAAATCAGTTTTCTTATTGTTTTTAGTCCAAGCAACATTTGATCCTATGATTTAGTTCCCACTGCTATCACATCCTCAATGTAAAATAATAGAGACAACAGTAACAAGTAATGTGCACTTATCAACCACAAAAGGAGCACAGCAGCTATGTTATATCAAAACCTGTTTTTGTAATATTCAGTGTTATCATAGCCTCAGTAAGAATATACAGTATAATGTGTCAAACAGAAGTGTGATGTAATACAGGTACACAAAGACATTAATGCACACCCTGGTCAGGACTTGTCTAGGCTTGGTTTCACCCAGAAACCTGTAGTGGTCTCGAGAGATGACCCTTTTTAGAATCTTCTTTGCCTCAGCCAGCTCCACAGAGGGAGAGTTGATGACCCTTTCTAGAATCTTCTTTGCTTCAGCCAGCTCCACAGAGGGAGAGTTGAGTATTTGTTCAAACACATGATCTACAGGACAAACCGAGTGAAAGACAGCTGAGTTAGAACCATACACTCTATAGAACAAACTAAAGAAAAGGTCACAAATTCATTCATAGTGTTTTACAAATAAATAGTTGATTGTAAACAGAGGCATAACTCAAAGAATTAAGCAATATAAATAGGCCTATGCAATAAAATTACTTCATTAATTCTGTTCTTGAAAATGTATGATTATTCTAATAAACTACTACTACCATACAGTTCATTTTATATAAATTTTGATAAAAGTTAGCTCAATCTAGCATGTATATCACCTATTATAACTTTATTATTTACAGGACCGGTTGTCATCTATTATTTAACATGTAACATGTATATTATATATAATGGACACTTTCAAAACTTCAGCAAGTTGCTTCTACTCCTAATTGATAAGATAAGATATGAAAAACTTAATTGTCTGTCAAGAGTGACAGAAATTTGTCTTTGACAGGGCAGGCTCAAATGACATAAAATACATAAGAACATGAAAGATACATATAGAAACAGTATAAAACATTGCCTGTGCAGACGTGCAAAATGCAGAAACAGTGCAAGAATAGGCCTGAGTGGAGCTGTTGGATGATGTCTATGTTTGGCTGTTCAGTGTGCTGATGGCAGTGGGAATGAAGGGTTTTTATATATGTTTTTCCTGGGACTAATGGGACTCTTTAGTGTCGACCTGATGGCAGTAACTGAAAGGATGGGTGAAGGAGGTGGGAGATTATAGTGGCTGTCCTGAGTACTGTCCAGGTGTGAAGTTCTGTTAGGGGGGTTGTTGGGGAGCCTATTATCTTGCTGGCCTGATTGGTGATTTGTGACTATTTGTTAAATCAAATTGCCCAATTGTAGCTTATTAACAGTAACTAGGAACAGAAAGTTCAGGATTTCTCCATGTGCTAAAGCGACGTGCATGGAGCTACAGTAAAAGCATTGCTAGCATGTAGAGTTTGGAGGGTTGTGTCTTTTATTTAACCTTTAGGATATATCATTACCTTTTCCTAAATGTTCCTTATTTAACTTAAGGACTAACTAGCTCTATACTGCAACACTGTTTCCACGTCTTCTACATAGATAATAGTGAGGCTTCTGACTCTTTAGAGTAGCGTGAATGAGAGCCTGTAAAGACAATCTTTGTCTCTCTCAGTGGTCAGAAATATGATTTATATATATATGTTTGTGTTAGTTTATAAATTGTGATGAGCAAGCTAGCTAAGCTGTTATTGTTGTAACTAGGGCTGTTAAACTGAACTAAATAATAACAAGTTAATGTAAATTCCTTTTAATGCCACCATTTTTTTGACGTGCGATTGACACGCAACTTCTGTGATTTGGGCCTCGGACTGCTCCATAGTTTTGGAAATCAGGATGGGATGGATAGATGGAAAAGAAAAGGATCTTTTGAATGGCAAGTACAGCTTCAAAGCTTTTCCAGATGGTTCTTTCTACAAGACTAAAGTTATTTGCATGTACTGTGGATGTGAACTGAGTTACCAACGGAGTATGTCTAGTCTCAAACACCACATGCTGGCCAAGCATACGGCTGATGCTGAGAACCCTCCTCCTCCTCCTCGCCAAAGGCAGCAAACGCTTACATCTTAACATTTACCTTACCAAGGTACCTGTACAATGGGTCTGTTGCTGAAATGCACAAGCTCCACTGTTTTATGTTGAGCTCAGTGGCGATTTTAGACCCTTTTTCATTTCAGCCCCGCTAAAAAAAATGTTTAAATTAATTTTAGTGCTTCAAGTTAGAGTTTGTCTGTTAGTGACAGAAGACAAACAATTACAGATTAAAAGGGCTGGAAACAGGTTTAATATCCTTTGTGGCTGTCTCCGATGCTATCCACCTGTAACCAAGTCAAGGAAAGGGTTAACAGAAATATAGTGTTGACCAATCAGAGGAGGTTGTGCCAGACTCTCTATCTAATCTGTCAGAGGGAGAGCAGGAGACGGTTGTGAAGTTTAACGTTGGTAGTCCCCAGAGAAGAAGTTGGTCATTTCATGGCGCAGATTAGAACCCAAATTGAAACATAAGCAACTTGAATTTGCTAAATGTGAGAACATATTGTCAAACTGGTCGTTATTACTGTGACTTCTACAGTGTCAGGTTTAGTCCCATCATAGCGTCAAAAGAACGTTAGCTGACGTTGTTGTTCAGTAGCTCAGAGATTAAGAACGTTAGTTGACAGTGTTGTTCTGTAGCTAGCTCAGAGATTATCGGCTAATGAAATTATTGATTTCGCAGGGGGGGGTTAACACTTTTGCAAGGCACCGTGTCACATTCTCATTAGGGGGCTGAGCCCTCCTAAAGGTCTGATCCTAGAATCGCCCCTGGTTGAGCTGCTTAAAACTATGGGATGTTTAGATATCTTTTTAGTGTAAAGTGGGACACTACATTGTGTTAGTATTACCAAGTAATATTACATTCAGGACAATATGCCCATCTGTTGACCCTTGATGGGTTTGAGTTTACCATATTACGCTCCCAGCATATTTTTTGAGCATACAGTACCAGTAGGGACCTTTGAGCTTATTCTGGAGAATATTCTAGACAGTGTTTGTCATTGTAATTGTTACAATAAGAATAAACATTTGCATAAAGAAAGCATATTTGTCTGCTCCCATGTTGATAAGAGCATTAAAACTTCAAAAAAAACTTTTTTAGGTACAGTTACACCAAATTAAAAAATGTGTGATTAATTTGAGAGTTAACTATGGACAATCACTGATTAAATACCGCAATTAAATATTTTAATCGATTGACAGCCCGCGTTGTAACTAAACTGCTAAAGTAAAGCTGGATTTGTGGTCAACCGATGGTGTAGGTTTTGATTTAAAGTTCCTCAGCTGCTTGCTAATGCATTTGTATGCTAGCATCACCAAAACTAGTGTGCTTTCTGCCAAAATAGTACAACTGGGCCTCAATAGTTAATCTCCTTGTGTGCCGGTAAGCATTTAAAATCCTTAGAATAATTCAGAAAATTATCAGTTGTTTTAATGTTAAAACTAGGGCTGTCAATCGATTAAATGTAATGTAATCTAATTAATTACATACTCTGTGATTAATTAATCGAAATTAATCACATACATAATTAACGGTGCCTGAACCGATACTTTTTAAGAAAGTAAAAAAAGAAAAGAAAAAAAAAGGGTACTAAACAACAGTTGGTGACATTAAAGAACGGCTTGTTTAACCCTAAGGCCATATGGTCAAAATGAAATGACTATAAATTAATAATGTATAACAATAAAAATAATTTATTTCACTAGTAAATTGCTGTTGAACGACAAAAACATCCACCAGATGGGAAAAGGACATTTACAATAACTTCAAATGCACCACGAGGCTGTAGTTTACCAGTTTCATTGAACGCATTGTCTGTGTTGTTTATCCGATGGCAGCTCCAGATTGCTACATCCCGCTGTTGAATCCTCTACAGTAAAACACAGACAAACTTTACACCGTTTAGTGTTAGCTGTCAGCATTTTAACAGTTTTTAATCCAGCTACTAGCTAGCGGTAGGCTAACATTAGTTGCTGTTGAGTATAGTGTTAACTAGCTAGCGGTAGGCTAACGTTAGCTGCTGTCGAGTATAGTGTTAACTAGCTAGAGGTAGGCTAACGTTAGTTGCTGTCGAGTATAGTGTTAACTAGCTAGAGGTAGGCTAACGTTAGTTGCTGTCGAGTATAGTGTTAACTAGCTAGAGGTAGGCTAACGTTAGCTGCTGCCGAGTATAGTGTTAACTAGCTAGCGGTAGGCTAACGTTAGCTGCTGTCGAGTATAGTGTTAACTAGCTAGAGGTAGGCTAACGTTAGCTGCTGTCGAGTATAGTGTTAACTAGCTAGCGGTAGGCTAACGTTAGCTGCTGTTGAGTATAGTGTTAACTAGCTAGAGGTAGGCTAACGTTAGCTGCTGTCAAGTATAGTGTTAACTAGCTAGCGGTAGGCTAACGTTAGCTGCTGTCGAGTATAGTGTTAACTAGCTAGAGGTAGGCTAACGTTAGCTGCTGTTGAGTATAGTGTTAACTAGCGTCACATGCAGCGGTGTTTGTGTTGCCTGTATCGTCTTCAGAGCATCAGAGAGAAGAGCAGACATATCAGTGGCACCAGATATCGGTAGCCAGGGTTGGCAGGAAGAAGATTTTTACAAGTAAATGTTTCAATTAATGATCCAGGCAGAACATTCTCGTCTCCCTCCTTCATTTTACAGTCCAATGGTGGCTAGAACGGCTCCGGGTCAAACGTCAATATGGAATGGATTAATCTGCGTTATTTTTTTTAACACGTTATTTTTTCTCTTCAGATTAATTAATCGAAATTAACGTGTTATTTTGACAGCCCTAGTTTAAACACAAGCTCACAGCACACAGTGGTATCTACAGACCTGTCAGCTTGGTGTAGGCCTCCGTGTCACCTATGGCTGGGGAGAGAGTGAACTCCTTCCCTCCTGAGCCTTCAATCTCGATATGCTTGTCTGCTTCTAAAAAGGCCTCTGCGATCCTGGATGATCATACCCAACATATTATCACTTTCATGCATACCACACAATAGAGTGAATTATGAAGCAAATGAAATAATCTGCATCAGAAGAAGCTAATTGTTGTTAGAGGCCCAACTTGGGAAGATTAGCTACTCACATATACTGCATGATCGTGTTCACTTTGTGCTGGTAGGCTCTTCTGTGGAGACAGTTCCTGGTGTAGAACATGTCATACAGATTGCCCACCTCCTGTTTAGAGGATTGTCTATAGTTTAGTCACAACTAATACAGCAAGGCAGCTTTATTTATTCAGCACATTTCAACAACAAGACAATTCAAAATGCTTTACATAAAACATTTACGGTGGCTGACAGGGCAAACACACTGCAACTTAATGAAACACAAGCAAATTAAGAAAACATCTTCATTAATTTGACAACACATGTGCAGCATTTAGCAAACGCGCTGCAAATATACACAACACAACCAAATACACATACGCGCTGCAAATACAGAAACGATGCAAAAAGAAAAGCACAGAATTCCCGAAAACAAATGCAACTAAGAGAATATAAAATAGTTATAATAGAATAAGACAGGTATAGAATAAAAGCATGAAGATAGGATAAATAGATGCTGTTTTAAAATTGGATTCAACAAAAGCAGGAGTAACGATGTCAGCACCTTGTCTCTACAGCAGATGTGATTCAGCTCGTCTTTTTTCACTTTAATCACTCTGGCAAACTGTATGAAGCGGAGATGGTCAAAGTTGTTCTGCATGCCCAGGTGGTAGCAGTCCCTGAGAAGAGACAGAGTGAAGACATGTGTAATGGACTCCTTACTTTAAACTAATCAAAGCTACCTGGAGGAAGCTGCATATTGTTAAAATAATCAGGAGATTATTATAAATGTTTAGGAGAAAATAATACATAGTAGTTTATCACTCTGCATCAAACAATGAATTGCTCTACAGTAGCTGTTCAACAAGCCTCACCTGGCAAAGTAGTCAAACTTGTCCACATCAATGCCGTTGGTTTTGTTGGCCACGATTTCAAAGAGGAAGGATTTTTCCTTTGGCCGACCACAATATGGCCACTGTGGAGATGACAGCATATTAATGGCATTATAATCAATGATGATGATGATACTGACTGATTTCACTCAACTCACACAGGCAGGACTGACCTGGACTGCTTTAGGGTCCTTCAGTCCTTCAATCAACTTTTTGATGAAATCCATGTCCTCGGGCAGAATCAGACCATGGTCCTTCATCTCCAGATTATTAGATTCCACCAGATGGTCAAACATCTCTACAGAGGCTTCTTCATGCTAAAAGATACACATTATTGATGTTATTATTAGACATAAAAAGACATAAAGAAGTAAAGAAAGTTACAAAAAAAAAAAGAAAAAAAGAAAAAGCTCTTATGATCCTCTGCTATTCTGCCTGTTTTGCCCTTTTCTCCACGTCAGCCTGTATAGCCTTTTCTCCTCAACTGAACTGGAGATGGAGTAGTAACAGAAAAGACTTCTCATGATCTTCTCAAGCCTGATCCGTGTTGGCCCAAGGTTCTCCTGGCTGAAAGAACCAGACCGTCTGACACTGAACCAGCAGAGACCCAGAATCTCTCTCTTCTCTCCTGTGTGAGCCCAACTTCTGCCTAAACACTGAACATTCTGCTGTTCACAGCCTCCAGGTAATATGAGTACATGCAATTTTAGTGGTACCAAATATATTAATCACAAGTGTACATCCCACCAACCCTCATAGATTTGGTTTCTACAAAAGACTAATGATACACATACATACAACAATAACACAAGAACACTCATTTAATGTTAACCTACATTTTATTAATCACTGCACATGAATAATATCGCAAAATACCAGGAATGACACAGCTAATTGTACTTAAAGGAATAAAATTGCTTAAATATCCCACATATTCCATCACATTTTTTAAGAAAACGTGCTGCATAATAAGGATTTTTGCCCACAACAATCACAAAAAAACTCTGCATTTCTCTGGAAGGACTGCTTTTGGCTTCCAGTCTTTATGCTAAGCTAAGATACTGGCTGATGGCAGTGTTGGGAAAGCTACTTTCAAAGCTTTGCAAGCTACCAATTCCTTCACACTGGAAGAAGCTGAACTACAGCAAAGCTAGGGAGAAGTCTAGTTAACTAAAGTCAATTAAACTACTTTTTAAAAAAAGAAGAGGAATTGACAATATACATGTAATACAACATTTCACAAAATATAAAACACAAAAGTGAGTGGCAACTTGAATTTATTTCAAAAAGTGCCCACTTATTCACAGGTCATGTCCAAGTTCAGTTTTACAAGTTGTACTATTATTATTATTTATTTATTATCTATTATTCAGGTCTATTTTTGTTTCGTTATATTTATCTTCATTATTATTACCATGTCTGCTACAATTATTACATCCCACCCTACTAAGGTTCACTGAACATGGAGAAACCAAGGACTGAGGTATGTGCTGGCACAGATCAACGATTAATTTGATTAATGATTAAATCATTTTTCATTTCGGCTCACAAACAAACAAACAAACCAGCACTACTTGGCTCTTTTGTTTTGCTGCAACCTTGACTGCTAAACACAAACCTGTTGTTCATGTCTTTGCTAATTATTTCCTGTTTGTTTTCAAATGATTTTCTACCTTAATGCAGGCCCTGGCTGGTGGGTTATTATATCACACATCAGACAACAAAAATAATAATTTCTTACCTTCCACTTTGCCATTTTATCACCTAGTGGACCTGGTGGATGTGGTACTTTGGGTATGAACATTTGATCATAGAGATGGGAAAAGGGTCCATGTCCTAGATATGGAGAAATAAATATAAAGGAACCTAATGAGGATTGTATGCAGCGTGAACTGAGGTCAACTGTGAAGTGAACTGTTTGTAGATCTAGTACATCTTACAGGCCTGTTTTGTGTTTTCAGTTGATGCAAATTCAACATTTCTTCCATGTTTATTTGTTGTCATTTTCTCATCATTATTTTCCATCAACGCAACAACATAATGGAAGTCATGCCAAAAGTCATGGCAGTCGTTTGCAAGCATAATTTCAGAATTTCAGAATTTCAGTCCGTCTGCAGCTGCAGGACCTGGAACTCACCGCCAGTGTTTCAGTTTGACTGTTATAAAGTGTTACGATAATTAAAATGTATTTATTTAGAAGCGGGCTGGCTGGTTAGTTAGCTAACGCTAGCTTGCTATTCCACCAAGCTTCCATGCTACATAAATAAGCCGGACAGAGTTGTCTGGTGATAGAAACCCTGCTTCCCCTGTTCTGTTAGCTCAGAGCTCCACAGCCTAAGTCCACAGGTACAGATTAGTTTAGCACCAAATGTATCGCCAAAAGTCGAGGCACAGAGATTCGCCACTTGGTGATGCCACTTGGTGTGAAGTTGCAGTGACAGATTTGAGAGGTTGTAATCACTGAGTTGTGGTTGTGAGTTTGCAGCTGTCATTGTGTTCATGTAAATATCAATCTACACATTTGTGAATATTGTTTCTATGACTTCACATTCAGAATACAGGCGTGTGAACATTTTCTACGAGTGCAAATTTCAACTTACAAGTTCAGGTTTTTTTACAAACTCTAATGTGTTTTTTTTCTTTGTGTGACTTCAAATTCAGAAGTGCAAATTTTGACATACAAATTCAGATTGTTTGTTCTGCAAGTTCTCACATCATATTCTACAAGCTCTCACATTTTGCCCCATATTTACCTTCATACACATGCTGCCTCTCCCATCAAGCCAATAGGAATACTTGGAATTGATGGTTGTATTAAATATTCTTGAAAAAGGACAAGTTTGTGAACGGGCAACACAGTTTTGGAAAATCAACATCTAAACACGTTACACACTGGACCTCTAAGTTTATTGTCATTCATACTATTTCACAGGGCACATGCACAGCAGAACGAAGTTATATTGCATCCGGCTCACAAATTTAATTAAAAAAAAATAAGTGTAAAAATAAAAACTCATGTAAACATAGACATAGTATAATGCACACAGGATTACTGCTGGAAACTAAACATTTCCACTCTTAATCACACCCAGTAATAACCATTTAAAACATATGACATGATGTTATAGTGAAAAGGTGTGTATCACTCACCCAGGTCATGGCAGAGACCAGCAATCTTCACACAAAGGACGTCTCTGTCATTGATGTCGAGTTCCGGCTGCCTTGTACGCAGAGCTTCAACAAGTTGACCTGCCAAGTGCCCCACCCTTCATCACCAGACACAATACACAACAATAAAAAACTCATGAAACAATTACCACACAAGTATTCTGCTGACAAACTGGAAATATGAACTTGTATTATATGTATACTAATATATGCAATGTGTTTACTTTGGTTTTATTGATGTTATTGGTGCTTTACTGCAAACTAGTCTTAAATTAATTTAGATTGTGATTCCCTTAAGACTTTAAACTATTTATCTGATACCATACCAACATACCCAATGGAGTGTTCAAAGCGGTTGTGGGATGCTCCAGGGTAAACAAAGTAGGCCCCTCCAAGCTGCTTGATGTTTCTCAGTCTCTGGAACTGAGGTGTGTCGATGATTTTGATGAGAAGTGGGTGTAACTCCACCGTCCCGTGGATGGGATCATTAAACACCTGACAGAACACATAGAACATAAACTCAGTCCAATGATGACCCAAAAGAGTCCCAGTAAACCCAGCTCCAGTTCTCCTGAGGGTAGCTGTGAGCTACCTACAGAATGAGAATAGGAAAATGTTCTCGCATGAGGCCCAATGAGCCCAAAGCTCCAAAGGAATGGGTTAATAACATACTGATGGGACCAATTAGCACAGGTTCAACCAAGGGTTCTGTTTATCACAACAGTGGCTCACTTGTTACCGGGTTACATTGCCATGGTAACTTATGCTGAACACGTAACCTGAGGCCTGTACTACGAATCAAGATCAACATGTCCTGGATTTCTTTCAGTGATCCGGCTTCACCTAACCTAACAACCGCGGTCCTGCATAAGCTGTATCACGACGCTGGTTAACAACTAGTTCGTCAACCCAGGGCTTCCCAATCCAGCGGCGCGCGCGTTCACATAAAAGAGGTGGTGTTTGCGCACCACGACCAATCGCAAACATCTACCAGAGCTGCATATTTTACATAAGAAGAGCAAACTATAATTCTACATAAATATGAAGAACACAGACACGGTTTTACAGGCAAAATGCAGGAAGGAAAGCTGGCAAAAAAGCCAACGCTGTTATGCGTAAATCACAACGTTTAGCTTATCAATATCCAGTGGTGTAGTCTACGTGATAGTAAGCTCCAGGATTTCCATATACTCACTTAAAAATGCCCAATGACACGTAACAACATACTTTCCATTATATTTTTGATATATTTTGAATTGTCATCTGTGCTTTATTCTTCACATAGGCTCAATGGAGGTATTTCACCATAAATTGGTGCATAAAAGTGTATCGGAATGCAGGAAATGAAGTCGTTGATGCTTAAAACTTCCCTGGGGGAGGACACCCAGACCCCCCACTATGATATGCCCCCCTCCTCCCCAAAGGCAGATTCTGGCCAATATACAGTACAGTACACCCACTACAATACATTAGACTAAACTGGTCACTTCCCCATCAGTCAGGCACAAGATCTGACCATAATTACACTTTTGCTTTCCATAAACTGTCGTTGCTTTAGGCTTTTATTTCAGTTGCAACCCCAGCAGTGGTACGCGATCGTGAGAGAAAATTTAAAAAAAACAACATAAAAACATAATTTAAACCGATGTGCGTATTGGCAACACACGGCTAAAGAAGGCAACAAATAGCCTATAAGTAATTCCCTCCGCTTCAAATCTATATCTTTCATAAATATACCCATCGGGGTATATTAACGGGGTTGTCGGTCTCTAAATGTTCTAACTTTTCTGAGCGCAGCTCGCTATCTGCGCACCGAGCTCCACCTGATCTTCTAAGAACGGTGACGCAGTTATCAATCGAGTATTGATTGGTCAGTAGGCGGTGCTTTAACACCGGTTGATCTCTGATCTCCAACATAACCTGCTCCCGACCAGGTTAGGCGTTGAGCATAATTTACCACGGCGATTGAACCCGAACACAAGTGATCCACCTTCGTAGTACAGACAACCCTGGGTTGAACCTGAAGTTAGCTCGTTAACACCAAATCTCGCTTCGTAGTACAGGCCTCTGGTCGGGAGCAGGTTAAGTTGGAGATCAGAGATCAACCGGTATAAAAGCACCGCCCACTGACCAATCAATACTCGACTGATAACGGCGTCACCGTTCTTAGAAGATCAGCTGGAGCTCGGTGGGCGGAGAGAGAGAGAGGTGAGCTCAGAAAAGTTAGAACATTTAGAGACCGACAACCCCGTTAACATTCCCTGATGGGTATCTTTATGAAAGATATAGATTTGAAGCGGAGGGAATTACTTATAGGCTATTTGTTGCCTTCTTTAGCCGTGTGTTGCCAATACGCACATCGGTTTAAATTATGTTTTTATGTTTTTTTTTTTTAATTTTCTCTCACGATCGCGTACCACTGCTGGGGTTGCAACTGAAATAAAAGCCTAAAGCAACGACAGTTTATGGAAAGCAAAAGTGTAATTATGGTCAGATCTTGTGCCTGACTGATGGGGAAGTGACCAGTTTAGTCTAATGTATTGTAGTGGGTGTACTGTACTGTATATTGGCCAGAATCTGCCTTTGGGGAGGAGGGGGGCATATCATAGTGGGGGGTCTGGGTGTCCTCCCCCAGGGAAGTTTTAAGCATCAACGACTTCATTTCCTGCATTCCGATACACTTTTATGCACCAATTTATGGTGAAATACCTCCATTGAGCCTATGTGAAGAATAAAGCACAGATGACAATTCAAAATATATCAAAAATATAATGGAAAGTATGTTGTTACGTGTCATTGGGCATTTTTAAGTGAGTATATGGAAATCCTGGAGCTTACTATCACGTAGACTACACCACTGGATATTGATAAGCTAAACGTTGTGATTTACGCATAACAGCGTTGGCTTTTTTGCCAGCTTTCCTTCCTGCATTTTGCCTGTAAAACCGTGTCTGTGTTCTTCATATTTATGTAGAATTATAGTTTGCTCTTCTTATGTAAAATATGCAGCTCTGGTAGATGTTTACGATTGGTCGTGGTGCGCAAACACCACCTCTTTTATGTGAACGCGCGCGCCGCTGGATTGGGAAGCCCTGGGTTGACGAACTAGTTGTTAACCAGCGTCGTGATACAGCTTATGCAGGACCGCGGTTGTTAGGTTAGGTGAAGCCGGATCACTGAAAGAAATCCAGGACATGTTGATCTTGATTCGTAGTACAGGCCTCTGATCGGGAGCAGGATATGTTGGAGATTAGAGATCAACAGGTGTTAAATCACCGCCTACTGACCAATCAATACTCGATTGATAACAGCGTCACCGTTCTTAGAAGATCAGGTAGAACTCGGTGCGCAGATAGCGAGGTACGCTCAGAAAAGTTAGAACATTTAGAGACTGACAACCCCGTTAACATTCCCTGATGGGTATCTTTATGAAAGATATAGATTTAGTATAGGGAATTACGTATCTTTGTCAGCTTTTTAAGTCCTAATTTGCCAATGCGATTGGTTTGAATTACGTTTTTATATTCTTTTTTTATTTGATCCAACGATCACTTAACTGCCAGGGTTGCAACTTAAAGAATATAGGCTACAGCAACGAAAGTTTATGGAATGCACTGGAAGTGTAATTATGGTCAGATCTACTTGTGCCTGACTGATGATGATATTGATAAGTCTTGTAATTTACGCATTTACAGCGTCGGAAATCTTTGCCAGCTTTCCTCAGCTGGGTTCAGCAGCAGCGACTGTAGCTTTTTGTCTGTAAAACCGTGTCTGTGTTCTTCATATTTCTGTAGGATTATTGTTTGCTCTTCTTATGTAAAATATGCGGCTCTGGTAGACTCGTCCATGTTTGCGATTGGTCATATGGAGCAAACCCCGCCTCTTTTATGTGAACGCGCTTGTCGCTGGGGAAACCCTGTGTTGATTCAACTAGTTGCTGAGCACCGTCGTGACACACCTTATGCGAGACCGCGGTTGTTAGGTTAGGTGAAGCTGGGTAATGGAAATAAATCCAGGGCATGTTGATCTTGCTTTGTAGTACAGGCCCGGGTAAAACAAAATAGAACAAAAATTGGACATACCTAGTCCATTTACCAAAAGTTTACCAGCAAAAAGACTCCTGAGTGATCAGTGAACTAGTTTTTCTTCATTTTTTCATACTGCAATCTTCCTCATCTTCATTGTCTGTGCCTCCGACGTCTCATCATCTTTTGATGTAGACTGACAATAGATTCAACAAAAGATGGTAAACATATACAATCTTGACTTTGTGATTGTGTAGGTTTGCTGTCTATTCTATAAGCTCTTCAGCTTCCCTGTGTTTAGTCTTCCTCATCTCTCCAGTCCTGAAAATGTAGTGTGATGTACGGTTAGGCTCCATATCTTACCTTGAGGTCCATCTTCAATGTCTTCTGTGAAGTTTCAGAGCTGTCAGACATTGTATCTGCGTCTAACCGATGTTAGGACAGTCCCACGAATAATGTTCTATTACGTTGTTTATACAGCTGATCAGGGCAGACCTGTACAAAGATAACCCAACCTGCCTGGCTTTTATATCTTCACCACACCTACCAGATGGTTACTGCCCCCATATTTAAATTGAAAAGTGGCAAAGCCACATATGGAAAGGGAAGGAGGGCATATAAAACACATAAGAAATACATAGGCTACAGTTTAAAGCAGGGGTCTTCAACGTTTTTTAAGCCAAGGACCCCTTAACTGAAAGAGAGACAGATCAGGGACCACCTACTACATATATTGTATAAATGAAGTTGCTTATTAAACTGGGCCTACAATAACGTGTAGGGCAGCCTAAAGCCTTTATACATACCTTTTTTTGCATTGAATACTAAGCTATTAAAATAATTACTGGCATGATTTTATGAATCATGTTTTAATGTTAAACATACATGTGGCACAGGGGATGTTTAGGATCTAAAGTATCTATATATATATATATATATATATATATATATATATATATATATATATATATATATATATATCATACCTGAAACGTAAATACAGTTGCTGAATTACATGCTAAATTATTTTTTTGTTTTGTTTAATTTAGTTTAGTTTAT
Source organism: Sander lucioperca (assembly GCF_008315115.2). NCBI lineage: Eukaryota > Metazoa > Chordata > Actinopteri > Perciformes > Percidae > Sander > Sander lucioperca. The sequence continues at coordinate 1,719,832 of NC_050192.1, read as the reverse complement.
TAGTTTATTTGTCAGGGACCATGCACAGTTCAAGCCCTGTACCAGAGTTAGCTATACAGCTAATTTACATCTGTGGTCCCTGGGCAAGGGAGATAAAAGGACAATATGGACAATATAGACAATACAGACAATACTATCAAAACAGATCAAAACTTAACAACAACAACAACATATAACAAGCATTACATAACTTATAACCCAGTATACAAAATATACTTTCCATATTATGAAAAGATCAATGATCACATAGTTGATTTGCCTTCAGCCAAGTCTTTAAAGACATTTTAAAACTGCTGAGGCTTGCACAATCTCTAATGTGAAGTGGAATTAAGTTCCACTTTTCTACTGCTGTAAATGACAAAGCTGATTGACCAAATGTAATCTTCCTAAATTGAGTGTAACAGTCACCTCTTACAGAAGCCAGAGACAGAGAATACTGTCAAAGGTGACCTAACACGACACACACACACACACACACACACACACACACACACACAGAACGTCGAAGGTGTGTTGTTTTTGATTCTCATCATGTGGCTGTTTGCCAGAAGACACATTTAGTTTCTAAAGAAGCTGGAGGCAGCAAAAAAAACACCGCTGGCTAAACTATTTCAAAATGGCGGGTTTGTTCAGGACACCCCCGTTTGTCGCTAGCAGTGATGTTGCAGTTATTAGTGACGATACTCTCTGACCAATCAGTAGCCTGCACGTTTTCACGTCACCTTTTAGTATCACCTCAGTCGAGGTTCCAAGCGAGCTGAGGCGAGCCGAAAAGGTGACGTGAAAGCGACAGACGGGGGTGTCCTGATCAAACCCGCTATTTTGAAATAGTTTAGGCAGCGGTGGCCTCCAGCTTCATTTGAAACTAAATGTGTCTTCTGGCTGTGGCAACAACACACACCTTCCACGTTCTGTGTGTGTCACGTTAGGTCAGTAGTTTAGGTTAGTTTACTACGGCGCCGCTTGTTTTACAGTTCTGCGGAGGCTCCAGGCACAGCTTTCGCTGTAGCCTACGTACACACACACATGCTGGCTCGACGCACACACCAGCGCATAAGTATAAACATCAGGCTACTTACATAGGCTACTATAAAGCTCTGCGTGGAGCCTCCACAGAACTGTAAACAAGCTCAAGTGGCCTGATGTTTATACTTGTGCGCTGGTGTGTGCATATATAAGACGACCAGCCACGCTGAGGCGGTACTAAAATCTGCAATAGAAAACGGATGTACAGTGTGTCGAGTCGAGGCGAGTCGAGCAGGTACCATGTAATGGAAAAACACCATTATTCATGATGGAAAACCAAAAAAGGCGAGTAGAGTCTAGGCGAGTTGAGCAGCAACGGATTTTATAAAACTGAAACGTTTTAAACTTGCGCACCCTGTTGTGTGCTCAAGCGCTCTGTCTTTTTTACTGTAGTACCACTGGTTTACAGACACGTCTCTGCTCATTGGGTATCACCTGTTACACATCCACCGAACGAGAGACACACCCACCGAACGAGAGACGCATCCACCGAACGAGAGAAAACATAAAACCATTAAACCATGTCGTTCAACACAGAAACGGTGCACACCGTTTTGAGATTGAACCTGCCCCAGTTAAGCAATTAGTGTTCACACATGTAAGGAGTGGGTGTGCCCTGGTGAATAAGTGTAGCATTTTGGAAAAGCAAAAGCAAGTGACTTCCTGTTAGATGTCTGTGTCTTAGGTAGAGAATTATGTGTAGTGTTTAAAAAAAAGTGTTTTATGCAATTAAAAACTGAGTGAAAGGCTGAGAAATAGCTCATGGTTTTGTAGATTTGGTGTGTAGTTTAGCTCTTTGAGCGAGAGGTTTGAAATTGCGTGTGACATGTAAAGATGTTGTGTGTAAGCCGTTGTAAACAACTGTAATGAGAAAGAAGAAGAATAGAACATGCACCGTTTCTTAAACAGTTGACTCCTGTTGAGTTGAAGACTTTGATCAGCAGAGGGAGCCAGAGCTTCAGCAGAAAAGTCCTGCTGCAGGTTCCTCTCAGAACACACTACATTTAGGGGCACACACTGCATGTTAGGGTACAAACCATGAAACCTCCCCAGCTGATTGATAACATTAAAAAAAATAGTTTTCTGTCATTTTATGTTTAAATACACGTGTGAGGCATTATCTAATGCTAACTTTTGGTGAATTTAGAAGACATCTACAGACACAAACAAAGTGTAGTAAAATGAAAGCTAAATGTGGATTTGGGTTGTTTTCTTTCCATCAGTGTGAAAGATGTTTTTGCCTGTAGTGGCCTTAACCTCCAGACTGCAGTTTACCTGCTGACAGTTAAGATTTTAAACTCAGGTCATGCCAGTGGTTCTCATCGTATGTGCTTATAGTGAGTATATTTCCTTTTCTGCAACCAGGACTTACACTGTATGAAGTAAAGTGACAACAAGTTCCAGTTTATCAGATGTTTGATATGACTGAAAAACAAAGGAATGTAACATTAATTAAAGAGATGCTTTCATCTAAAAGTCTTCAGCCTCTCTATCTCAGCCTGCTTTTCCAGCTCATACCTCTCTCTTACACTGTGCTCTTTACATGTTCTCTTCTCTGTGTTAACATTTCACTACTGAAGCAGCCTTCTCTTCATTATGGTTGGTGATTTCTGTCTGTCTGCCTCTTTGCTCCACACTGAAATATTAAAAATTATGTTGGACCTCTCAGTAAATTAGCAAACAGTGGTGATAATGATATGGTGGCCAGAATATTAATTTAGCATTTCATTCAGCAACTGTATTTAAGTTTGAGGTACGTTAGTTGGTCTTTTGAAATGTTTTTTTTGTTTGTGTAATCAATTACAAAAGAATTTCCCTATGAGGGCAGTAACCAATCTGGTAGGTGTGGTGAAGATATAAAAGCCAGGCAGGTTGGGTTATCTTTGTACAGGTCTGCCCCGATCAGCTGTGATCAACGTGATAGAACATTATTTGTGGGACTGTCCTAACATCGGTTAGACGCAGAAGATGGACCTCAAGGTAAGATATGGAGCCTAACCGTACATCACACTACATTTTCAGGACTGGAGAGATGAAGAAGACTAAACACAGGGAAGCTGAAGAGCGTATAGAATAGACAGCAAACCTACACAATCTAAAAGTCAAGATTGTATATGTTTACCATCTTTTGTTGAATCTATTGTCAGTCTACATCAAAAGATGATGAGACGTCGGAGGCACAGACAATGAAGATGAGGAAGATTGCAGTATGAAAAAATGAAGAAAAACTAGTTCACTGATCACTCAGGAGTCTTTTTACTGGTAAACTTTTGGGTAAATAGACTATGTCCTAGTTTTTTTACCTGGTGCTAATTGATCCCATCAGTATGTTATTAACCCATTCCTTTGGAGCTTTGGGCTCATTGGGCCTCATGCGAGAACATTTTCCTATTCTCATTCTCTAGCTAGATCACAGCTACCCTCAGGAGAACTGGAGCTGGGTTTACTGGGACTCTTTTGGGTCATCATTGGACTGAGTTTATGTTCTATGTGTTCTGTCAGGTGTTTAATGATCCCATCCACGGGACGGTGGAGTTACACCCACTTCTCATCAAAATCATCGACACACCTCAGTTCCAGAGACTGAGAAACATCAAGCAGCTTGGAGGGGCCTACTTTGTTTACCCTGGAGCATCCCACAACCGCTTTGAACACTCCATTGGGTATGTTGGTATGGTATCAGATAAATAGTTTAAAGTCTTAAGGGAATCACAATCTAAATTAATTTAAGACTAGTTGGCAGTAAAGCACCAATAACATCAATAAAACCAAAGTTAACACATTGCATACGTCAGTACAGGTATAATACAAGTTCATATTTCCAGTTTTTCAGCAGAATACTTGTGTGGTAATTGTTTCATGAGTTTTTTATTGTTGTGTATTGTGTCTGGTGATGAAGGGTGGGGCACTTGGCAGGTCAACTTGTTGAAGCTCTGCGTACAAGGCAGCCGGAACTCGACATCAATGACAGAGACGTCCTTTGTGTGAAGATTGCTGGTCTCTGCCATGACCTGGGTGAGTGATACACACCTTTTCACTATAACATCATGTCATATGTTTTAAATGGTTATTACTGGGTCTGATTAAGAGTGGAAATGTTTAGTTTTCAGCATTTATCCTGTGTGCATTATACTATGTTTATGTTTACATTAGTTTTTATTTTTACTCTTGTTAACATTTTTTTAAGCCGGATACAACATAACTTCGTTCTGCTGTGCACTTGCCCTGTGAAATAGTATGAATGACAATAAAATTAATCTGTAACAAATATCTATATAAAATGAAAGTGAAGCTATGCACGAACAAACAGTGCTGATCTACAGTGATGGTAAGGGTTATGGCAGGCATTCAAGGTGCAGTAAGCAATGCTAATCCAATAACCTTTTTGTCAAATTTAGTTAATATCTTCTCACGGCCACCTAGCTCTCTATTTTCTGTGCGTGCTGAAGCCCAGCTAGTTTGTGTCACAATGAGATGACGTGTGAGTGTGAAGCTTCTTTGTGGCCATCTATGGTTGGATTAGATTTTCTGGAGACCAGCTGACTCGTTTACCTTCAACATTTCTAGAGAAAGTGCTCTGACTCTTATTCTACCTCTGATAGTAAATAATGACAAAAGAGACATCACAACCGTTAATTTGATTTATCAGCATTATTATCAGCATTTATTGAAGTCCAGACAAAATGCAGATGTGTGGGTAATTAAGAGATTCCAATTGGGCTGCATGTCTTTGAAAAGTGGGAGGAAACCGGAGCACCCGGGGAAAACCCAACATACACAGGGGGGGGGACTTCAATCTCCACACAGAGAGGGTGGATCTACAGGGGGGCAAGGGGGGGCAGCAAACCCCCCACTGTACCATTATCATTCTTTTCAGTGTTTCTCTTGATTCAGTGAAAAAGCTGACTAAATTGACCAAAATATTCTTCTTTAAAACCATTAATTTATTTTAAAGTTTACAATCAAGCCAGAAAAATACCTTAAAACATAATGACTTATTTTGAAAAAGTGTCCCCATATAAAAGAAATACAATGCTTTTGTACACTTGTTAAATTAGCTGATCATAATGTAAATTAGTGAGCCACTGGTAAAGCTCATCTGCTAACCCTGACAGCCACACACCTCCAAAAATATGGACTGAGCTCAACACACTTACCTGAGACTCTCCACCTGACTGTCCCTGGTCTCCCTGAGACTCTCCACCTGACTGTCCCTGGTCTCCCTGAGACTCTCCACCTGACTGTCCCTGGTCTACCTGAGACTCTACACCTGACTGTCCCTGGTCTCCCTGTTCCTCAGTTGTTTCTGTCTCCTTTGCCTGTGACATAGTGACGTTAGTATTTCCATAAGCACCCATTCTTATAAAGATGTTACCAAATTGTCTTGATATGAGGACTTATTGTACTTACTTGGCGTTTTGGTGTAAGCCTACTGAAAAAGGATCTTATGTCTGTTTTTCATTTCTCTGTCATTTTATCTGGGCAACAACCACACAAATCTTTAACGTCAGATGTCTAAATATGAGTTAGTTTCATAGGTTCACCACGCGGTCATATTAGAATTATAAATGATCTTGCGTCCTCCACATAAATATTAGGTTTTGTCTGGGACAGAGGATATATTTTAACTGATCTGCCACTTAACTTCATATTGAGCAAAACACAACTATAGATCTTCACACACATAACGTAACGTTAGTTGTGCATGCATTTCTATCCAACAAGCTATTAAACAAGCTAGGTAATGTTACATTATATTACACTAACATAGCAAACTTTTTACTGACTAATTTAATAATTACTCAGCATCATTTCTATTACAGAAAAGAACAATTTCATCCGATGTTAAAGTGAATAGCCTTGAACAGTAGCAAATCTACTACTACCAGCAGCCTATGTTCTCTCATTCTCTCCTGTGCGCAGGACTTGTGTGGGTAAAGCAGGCAGTGGACCAAACCACTGTGAGGCAAGGGAGGGGGGACTAAAAATGTGGCTGAACTTAAAAAGCATTTTTGGGGTTTGTATTGTTTTACTACTTACACAGACCATGCTGTGTATTGTAAATAATTTGATGTATACATCATTATGTTATTTACAATACACAGCATGGTCTTTAATGATATTTCTAGGGGGGGGACAATCTTTAGATGGGACCTCCCTGGGATTTATGCCTATGATTGTAGATGTAATCTTAGCCCCCTGTCCCTCAACTACTTAGCTACGTCCCACGTCTGGCTCGCACACAGCGAGTCTGCTGCGGGCGGTGGCACTACGTCCCGGCAAAGACTGGAGCGACTGAGCTGCCCCCCCCCCCCCCCACCCCCCCCCGAGCCTCTACAGGTGAAGTCCTTTTCACCAGGTGAAGTTTAAACACACGTTTCATTTAAAGTTACATTTGTAATAAATGTAATGCATGCTAAAGGCGAGTCAGCATCAACAACAGCGCGTCTATTACGTTAGCCAAAAGTAAGAGCATTCTGCTTTAATCAATAATCTGATTAATCGTTGACATGTAGCAGCACATAACTCAGACCTTGTGAGAGACTGATTAAGTCAAATATACTGTACTTCATCTCAGTAACATAATGCAGACTTTTGATTTCCATAGTGAATCAAGTAGTTAAATTAAGGTTTTGGCATTATTATTATTATTATTATTATTATTATTATTATTATTATTATATATATATATATATATATATATATATATATATATATATAAATAAATATATAAAGGGTAATTTATTTTTTTATTTTTTAACCTTTTTTATTTCACCATGCATTTGTTTCTAATACACTGATGTGAACAAAAATCTTTGAAATTGGTCAAAGTGAGAACACAGTTGAGTGAGAACACAGTGACCAGCCGTCACAAATGGGGCTGCAATTTAATCCTACAGGGCATTTGTTGACACTGACAGGGTCAGATTGATATTAAAAGTGTCTGACAACATTATCGATCTCACGAGGTGAATTCTTGTCCGAAGACAGCGGTGTGAAGTGTGGAACATGAGTCGGGTGAAAGGCGTTCTGTGAAAGAGATTACGCAGCATTTTGCCTCATCTCTGTGTTCTGACAATGTTACTGATCTACATCAGCCTGTATTCGAAATCACTGAAATTTCTGACTATGAAGTAACAAAATTCATTACTGGTATGAAAAATTCAAAAGCCCTTGACGCATTTGGCCTTAATACACATTTTTTGAAAGAGTACAAGGACCCTCTTGTACGTCCAATTACCCATCTTCTTAATATGTCCTTTAACCATTCTATAGTCCCTGCAGATTGGAAAGTGGCTGCAGTGACACCAATATTTAAATCAGGTGCTATAACTGAAATGTCCAATTATAGACCTATCAGCATACTTCCCGTTATATCAAAAATAGCGGAGAAGTGGGTAGTCAAACTGTTGACGGCCCATCTGGAAAATGTTCAACCTTCATTACATCCATTACAATTTGGTTTTCGGATCCATCACTCCACTGATAGTGCCCTGTGTGTGTTAACAGAAAACATAAAAGGTTTGCTTGACAAGAGTCCTTGTGTCGGGGCTGTCTTCTTAGATTTGAAGAAAGCCTTTGACTCTGTAAACCATCAGATTTTAATATCCAGGTTGACTCTGATCAAGCACTTGTATGGTTTAAATCCTATCTGTCCCACAGGAAACAGTACATGGTAGTAGATGGTGTCAAATCTCCCTGTTTAGATTCTGGAGTTGGTGTCCCGCAGGGATCTATCCTTGGGCCAATTCTGTTCTCACTTTTTATCAATAACCTACCAAATTCATGTCTAAATGTCTTCTCGCAGATGTATGCGGATGACGCAGTGATTTACACTCAAGCAAAAACCGTCCAACAAGCAGCTGCTGATCTCACAGATGCCCTATTCTATGTGCAGGACTGGCTCAAGGATTCATGCCTCATGTTGAACACCAGAAAAACTGTGTGCATGTACTTCTGAAAACGCCAGGTCGAAGTAACCAGATCCAATGTCTTTATGAATGGAACTTGACGTGGTCTCAGAATTCAAATACCTTGGGGTAGTCCTTGATCCAACACTTTGTTTCAAAAGTCATGTAAAAAAAGTAGCACAGGTAGTCAAATTTAATCTTCAAAATTTCCGACATATTCGAAATAATTTAAGCATGGATGTTGCTAAAACATATTTTTATTCAATGATTATTTCTCATTTTGACTATTGTTTGACTACCTGGTCTCTTGCTTGTCCCACATCACTTGCAACAATGGAAAGTCTCTATAAAAAAGCATTAAAAACACTTGATAAAAAAACGCTATCCCATCACTATTGTCATGTTATAAAAAAACATAGACTATTGGATTGTCGAAACATGATCAATTTGAAAATGGCCTGTTTGATATCCAAGGTTCTACATTCCCTCGCTCCTCCACCATTGAAGGACTTTATCAAATCTAAAGAAAATTTGCAGAGGACCACTCGAGTCTCTACTAGAGGAGACCTGATAATACCCCACAGGCGTACCACCTTCGGTCAGACGGTTCTGTCTGTCCGAGGTGGGAACCTGTGGAATAATCTCCCTCTAACATTGAGAGAATGCCCTACATATAGCTCGTTTAAAGTTCAGTTGAAAAAATGGCTATGGGCAAACCAAAGTTGCACACATTAGTGGGTATGTTGTATCTTTTTCTGAATTTCCTTATTTTGTAATGTGTATATGGATTTTTGAAGTTAAATGAATTTTTAAGTCATATGTGGATATTGTATATAGGGCTTTTGTTAATTTATTGATAAACGATGTACTTACTGTAGATGTAAATTTTATTATGCAATGTTTTGTGACCTGTGTGATCTTAGCCCGTGGGACTACGGATGGAAATTAGCCCTTGGCTACAATCCGGCATGTTTACACGCATGTATTCCATGTTTGTTCATTAACATGTACTGTCCCAATCAAATAAATTAAAAAAAAAAAAAAAAAAAGTCTACGTCGACCGACCTGTAGCTGCTCAGAGTCTTCATCGACCGACCTCCCAGAGTCTACGTTGACCGACCTCCCAGAGTCTACGTCGACTGACCTCCCAGAGTCTACATCGACCGCTCTCCCAGAGTCTACGTCGACCGCTCTCACAGAGTCTTTGCCGGTCTCCGGTGCCCCAGAGACTGTGCCGTACCCCGGTGCCCCAGAGACTGTGCCGTTCCCCGGTGCCCCAGAGACTTTGCCGGTGCCCAGCTTCCCAGAGGCTTTGCCGGCAGTCTAGCCGACTCCTGCTCCCCTTGTCCTGTCGGCGGCCCAGTCGACTTCTGGTTCTGTTGCCTTGTTGGCGGGCTCCTGTACAGCCGACCCTTGACCTGGCTCCAGCCCAGTTAACCCGTCGCCTGGCTCCAGCCCAGTTGACCCATCACCTGCCCGGCCCTCAGAGGGGATTTGCCTTCGCCGCCGGCCTTCAGAGGTGCTCCGCCTTTGCCGACCTCCTCGGCCTCCAGAGGGGCTCCGCCTTCGCCGTCCTGCTCGGCCTCCAGACGGTGTGTTCCCTCGCCATCCTGTTCGGCTTCCAGAGGGGTTTCGCTTTTGCCACCGTTCTCCTGTGAGACTTCATCATCCTCTTTGGCCGCCGTAGGGGTTTCACCTTCGCCGTCAGCCTCCTGAGGGTCTTCGCCGTGCTACTCGGCCTCCAGAGGGGCTTCGCTGTCGCTGTCCTGCTCGGCCTCCGGAGGAATTCCGCCTTCGCTGCTGTCCGCAGCCCTGGACCCCGTGCCTAGCTGGCCGTGGCACCTCTGTCCCCAGTTCCCAAATTCCCACTGTCCTCAGTTCCCTAGCCCCGTTGACTCTTTTTCCTCCCTTAGCCCTCCGGGGTTGCTTTTTTTGTTTATCCCTCCTCTGGACCCACTCCGCCCTCCCTGGGTTGACTTTTTGTTGTCCCTCCTCTGGTCCCCCTCCGCCCTCCCTGGATTGACTTTTGCTCTATGTTTTTTTTTTTACATCTCGGATCTGTCCCTGCTGGGGGGGTATTACTGTTATGGTTGTATATGTAATCTTTTTCCTACTCTGCCTTTGGTCTCTGCTTTTGGGTCCGCCCATCTCCAAACACGCAACAATTATAATTTGATAGCTGCCTGTATTCATTTGAGCCTATGGCAGCCTGGGATGAAGGATGGTGGCAAGATCACTGCGTGGTTGTAGGCGGTCTCCCGAAACTCAGGCAAGGCTACATCATGCAGGTCAACTGGCAGCATAAAGCTTGGCTGTCCATCTGAGAGCTCATATTTCCTGGAGGCTGTGAACAGCAGAATGTTCAGTGTTTAGGCAGAAGTTGGACTCACACAGGAGAGAAGAGAGAGATTCTGGGTCTCTGCTGGTTCAGTGTCAGACGGTCTGGTTCTTTCAGCCAGAAGAACCTTGGGCCAACACGGCACAGGCTTGAGAAGATCATGAGAAGTCTTTTCTGTTTCACTACTCCATCTCCAGTTCAGTTGAGGAGAAAAGGCTATACAGGCTGACGTGGAGAAAAGGGCAAAACAGGCAGAATAGCAGAGGATCATAAGAGCGTGGACAAATGATGTCCAAACCAGATGCAATGCTTTTGAAGCCAAACTCTTAATGGAAAAGGGTTTATCAGAGAAGAGGTTTTTGTGTGGTATCAGATGTTGTCGCCCTCTTTCACACAAACCAACATCCTGTGAGTCACTCTCAGTGGATGTGGAGAGTGGGAGAGGTGAAGAGGTTAGAGATATGGTGTCATCTGGCCAACATGACAGATAAGACAAGACCTCACAGTGTGTGTATCCTGTAAAACTCTTTTTACTTCTTTATTTACTTCTTTATGTCTTTCTCTTTAAAGTCTCATGATAATGTTTATTATTAATAATGTGTATCTTGTAGCATGAAGAAGCCTCTGTAGAGATGTTTGACCATCTGGTGAAATCTAATAATCTGGAGCTGGAGGCCTATGGTCTGATTCTGCCCGAGGACATGGATTTCATCAAACAGATGATTGAAGGACTGAAGGATCCTAAAGCAGTCCAGGTCAGTCCTGCCTGTGTGAATTGAGTGAAAACAGTCAGTATCATCATCATCATTGATTATAATGCCATTAATATGCTGTCATCTCCACAGTGGCCATATTGTGGTCGGCCAAAGGAAAAATCCTTCCTCTTTGAAATTGTGGCCAACAAAACCAACGGCATTGATGTGGACAAGTTTGACTACTTTGCCAGGTGAGGCTTGTTGAACAGCTACTGTAGAGCAATTCATTGTTTGATGCAGAGTGATAAACTACTATGTATTATTTTCTCCTGGACATTTATAATAATCTCTTGATTATTTTAACAATATGCAGCTTCCTCCAGGTAGCTTTGATTAGTTTAAAGTAAGAAGTCCATTACACATGTCTTCACTCTGTCTCTTCTCAGGGACTGCTACCACCTGGGCATGCAGAACAACTTTGACCATCTCCGCTTCATACAGTTTGCCAGAGTGATTAAAGTGAAAAAAGACGGGCTGAATCACATCTGCTGTAGAGACAAGGTGCTGACATCGTTACTCCTGCTTTTGTTAAATCCAATTTTAAAACAGCATCTATTTATCTTATCTTCATGCTTTTATTCTATACCTGTCTTATTCTATTACATTTTATATTCTCTTTAATAAAGGTTTTTAATTGTTTTAACTGCTCATTAATGTTTACGGTGGCCGACAGGTGCAAACACACTGCAACTTAATGAAACACAAATAGCAAAAAACACAAGCAAATTAAGAAAACATCTTCATTAATTTGACAACACATGCGCAGCATTTAGCAAACGCGCTGCAAATACACACAACACAACCAAATACATAAACACGCTGCAAATACACAACACAACCAAATACACAAACACGCTGCAAATACACACAACACAACCAAATACACAAACACGCTGCAAATACAGAAACAATGAAAAAAGAAAAGCACACAAATCCAAACAACATTTTTATTATCATATTACGAGTTTACAGACACGTCTCTGCTGATTAGGTATCACCTGTGACCTTAGCCAATAAAATAGTTCTGTTTTTTGGGTTTGTGTGCTTTTCTTTTTGCATCGTTTCTGTATTTCCAGCATGTGTATTTGCAATGCGTTTGCTAAATGCTGCGCATGTGTTGTCAAATTAATGAAGATGTTTTCTTAATTTGCTTGTATTTCATTAAGTTGCAGTGTGTTTGCTCTCTGTCAGCCACTGTAAATGTTTTATGTAAAGCATTTTGAATTGTGTTGTTGAAATGTGCTGAATAAATAAAGCTGCCTTGCCTTATTAGTTGTGACTAAACTATAGACAATCCTCTAAACAGGAGGTGGGCAATCTGTATGACATGTTCTACACCAGGAACTGTCTCCACAGAAGAGCCTACCAGCACAAAGTGAACAAGATCATAGAGCATATGTGAGTAGCTAACCTTCCCAAGTTGGGCCTCTAACAACAATTAGCTTCTTCTGATGCAGCTCATTTCATTTGCTTCATAATTCACTCTATTGTGTGGTATGCATAAAAGTGATAATATTTTGGGTATGGTCATCCAGGATCGCAGAGGCCTTTTTAAAAGCAGACAAGCATATCAAGATTGAAGGCTCACAAAGGCAGATGTTCACTCTCTCTACAGCCATAGGTGACATGGAGGCCTACACCAAGCTGACAGGTCTGTAGATACCACTGTGTGCTGTGAGCTTGTGTTTTAACATTAAAAACAACTGACAATTTTCTGAATTATTCTAAGGATTTTGATTGCTTACCTACACACAAGGAGATCAACTATGGAGGCCACAGTTGTACTACTTCGGCAGAAAGCGCACTAGTTTTGGTGATGCTAGCATACAAATGGGTTAGCAAGAAGCAAGTTTTCCAAGTTTTAAAGTTTTAATCATCTTATCAACATGGTAGCGGACAAATATGCTTGCTTTATGTAAATGTTTATTCTTATTGCATTTAAAGGAGGAGGGTTCTCAGCATCAGCCGTATGCTTGGCCAGCATGTGGTGTTTGAGACTAGACGTACTCCGTTGGTAACTCAGTTCACATCCACAGTACATGCAAATAACTTTAGTCTTGTAGAAAGAACCATGTGTTTACTTTCTGCTCAAAGAGCGTAGTTTCTGCTAGCCATCCTCAACTTTACTGCTGCATCACTTCCTGATTTCCCAAACTACGGAGCGGCCCGAGGCCCAAATCACAGAACGTGTGTGTCAATCGCAAGTCAAAAAAATGGTGGCATTAAAAGGGATTTGCATTAACTCATTATTATTTAGTTCAGTTTGACAGCTACCAGTTACAACAATAACAGCTTAGCTAGCTCTCTCATCACAATAAGGTGCACTATGAGTTCCTGCATGGTTTCAGCGCAAATTCATTTTTGGCTCAAATCGTAGGCATCTGTCCTTGATCTGCTAGCTGCTCATTCACGCTACTCTAAAGAGTCAGAAGCCTCACTATTATCTATGTAGAAGACGTGGAAACAGTGTTGCAGTATAGAGCTAGTTAGTCATTAAATATAATAAGGAACATTTAGGAAAAGGTAAGGATATATCCTAACGGCTAAATAAAAGACACAACCCTCCAAACTCTACATGCTAGCAATGCTTTTACTGTAGCTCCATGCACGTCGCTTTAGCACATGGAGAAATCCTTAACTTTCCATTCCTAGTTACTGTTGCTAAGCTACAATTGGACAATTTGATTTAACAAATAGTCAATTGATAGAAGCAACTTGCTGAAGTTTCCATTATTAATAACTTACTTGTTAAGTGATAGATGAAAACAGGTCCTTGTAAAAGTTATATTGAGTGATATACATATCAGATTGAGCTAACTTTTATCAAAACTGTTTAGATAAAATAAATGTTATGGTAGTAGTAGTAGTAGTTTTATAGAATAATCAATAATTTGGGCTGTCTGCATTAACGGGTTAATCGCGATTAATTTTTTTTTAATCGCGTGCCGCCATTTATTAATTTATTTTCACTTCACTCGGCTTTGCGTCGTGCCTAACAGGCTACTATTTTGACCCTTTGCCGCACCGTTACTTATCATCAAGCTGCCATACTTCCTCGTAACACATCCTGCTGCTGCAGGCTGCAGGCATGATGGAGAAACACAGCAGCAACACAGTTCTGAATGGCGCTTTTTATTTTCCAAAACTCCCGGATGGCTCGTAGACAAGTCGTAAGCCATATGCACATTGTGTAAAGCCGAATTAAAATATCACCGAAGCACATCAAGCTTGAGCTACCACCTACGAGCTAAGCATAGTACAGTTAACGTGACTCAGGTTGATGCTGGTGGGCTCAGGCAAAGCACTATTTTGGAGAGTGCTACTTGCCGACCTGTTATTAAAACCAAAGTGCAAAGTACAAACGCTGTCTCATCAACCTGTGATCACTGGATGTTAGTGAGTAATCAAAATTATTTAGAAGTTACTGCACACTATATTGACTCTGGTAAGTAGGGTTGGGTATAGAAACGTGCCGACCTAAACGGTAGTAACGAGACCGAATAAGAACAAATATTTCGGTGCCTCATTTCGGTGCCTGACTTTACACTACACCTGACAGCATATAACACTCGCCTACCTTTAGCTAGCAGCTGGATTAAACACGGTTACAATGCTGACAGCTAACGTTAAACAGTGTAAAGTGTGACTGTATTTCACTGTAGAGGATTCCGACACCGGGACGTAACAATCTGACTGCAGCGCAGCAGCTGCCGTTGTCGAAATTAAACAACACAGACGGTGCGTTCACTTAAAACAGGTAGCCTCGTGGTGCATTCACAGTAATTGTAAAATACCCTTTTCCCATCTGGTGGTTGTTTTTGTCATTCAACAGCAATTTACTGGTGAAATAAGTTATTCTTATAGTTATTACATTATTATTAAATCTTTAATTTGGACCATGGCCTTAACAATAAACAAGTTCCTGACTGTTGTTTAGTACCCTTTTTTTTAAAATCTTTTTTCTTCTTTTGTTTACAGTAAATAAAAAATACAAATCTTAAAGTCAAGTTCATAAAGTAACTTTCTTTGCATTCATTTGATTCCCAATCAAGATACACTGGTAAGAATTGCTTTCCATTGTTAATATGTACTTAAAAACAGTTCTGTCAGGTCCATTAAAGTCAAGAACACACAGACAATAAAATGCTTTAGGAAATTTTATTGAATAAATTATGAATTAAATTTGGCGGTATGGCTCTGTTCAGAGGAGTCCCCTGACCTTTTATGAGCACCATGGAAAAGCAGAGAGTCAGAGGACAGCAGCCTCATTAGGGGACGCTCACACAGTTTAAGACTGGGAGAGTTAACTATTCCCCCATATGAACAGAGCAGCAACGATGAAATAGAAGCAAATGCCATGTTATACACGACAAGTAGAGGTGCGAATCTTCACAGATCTCCCGATTCGATTACGATCATCATGTCAGCGATTTGATTCGATATCTCGATGCATCACGATGCCACAATACAAATTTTATTTATTTATTTTTTTTACACTGAAGCCATATAGGATAGGTAATGCATAGCTGTACACACTTCAAAAACAACAGTCCGCAGTGCAAAAACAGCAATCAGTTCGGAGCAAACTAAAAGCACCTTTAAGTAAGGCACCTGTTCTAGCGTAGCCTATTAGCAGCGAGGGGGGTTGACTAGCTGATGCGCTGATGCAAATCAGCTGTTGCAGATCAGCTGTTGCAGATCAGCTGATAAGACCGTGTTGTCGGCCAATAGCGTTTAGCGGCGTCTTGACTACTTGGCCTGCCAGAACTGATGCTGACGCTCAATTTCTGAAATACAAAATAATAGAGTTTTAATCATGTGATAAAACATGTGATTAATCGCAATTAACTATAGAAATTCAGCGATTAATCGCGATTTCAAAAAAAATAAATCGTTTGACAGCCCTATCAATAACATAGATATTTTTTTCTTTGAGTTATGTCCCTGTTTACAGTGTCAATTGTTTATTTGTGAAACACTGGGAATGAATTTGTGACCTTTTCTTTGGTTTGTTCTAACTCAGATGTCTTTCACTCGGTTTGTCCTGTAGATCATGTGTTTGAACAAATACTCAACTCTTCCTCCAAGAAGCTGGCTAAGGCAAAGAAGATTCTGGAAAAGATCATCTCTCGAAAACACTACAAGTTTCTGGGTGAAATCAAGCCTGAACCATTCCCAACCAAGGTGTGCTATAATGTCTTCGGGGACAGCATAAAATCATGCATTGTTTTTCTGGGGTGTGTGCAACTTTGTAGGGGTGTACTTGTGTGCCTTCATGTAAGTGTATGTGATGGCATGAGCACAATAGCTGAGAGCAGGAGATTATCTTGGCATGCATTAATTCTGATTCATGTGTCTTTGACATACAGAGATAAATGTGAGCCATTACAGCATAAAATCATATATTCTATTATATCAGGCTCTCAATCTAGAACCCAGCTGGCTTCAGTCTTGGTAGGGGTTTACAGGGGTTATAGGCTATTAAAATGTACACAATTTGAAGAGAAATAATAATTAGAAGGTGAAACCCTTGAAGGGTAATAGGAGTAAAAATGAATGATGTTTTGTTAGTTATGGTCAATATTTTTATGGCAGTTATTTTTAGGTGGACATTTTTGTCCTCTAATGACACCAGAGGAACTTTAAGGTGCATAAGGGTTAATATTTATACATGTTGGAAAAGCTCCATTTTGGGGTGAGAAAGATGCTGTTTTAGATGATGTTTTTATGTTGAACTGTGAATGTATTCTTACTGTGTGTCCTCCATCCCCAAGAAGGTGATTGGTGAATGGGAAAAGGAATTGGCTGCTTTGGACTTCATAGTTTTAGTGAGTTTTTACTCCAATTACTTTTACTCCATTTGTCTTTAAATCTTGGGTTTTGTTGATTATCATTTAATTTGTAAGATGTTGCTTTTCACCATTGGTATAATTTACTTGGGAATATAAAAACAGACTTCTCTCTCTCCTCCTTTTCGTTTAGTTCCTTACTTTTGACTATGGAATGAAAGACAAGGACCCCATCAATAATGTGTATTTCTACAGCAAGAGAAACCCTGACACAGCATTTAACATAACCAGAGACCAGGTCAGAACTAAATCAACCACTCTGTAAGGCAGCCTCTGTTATGTCATTATTCTCATATGCTGCTGTCATTCTTGTCAGGTGTCCAAGCTTCTCCCAGCATGCTTTTCTGAGCAGCTGATCGGGGTTTACAGTAGAAATACTGACCAGAGTATGGAGGATGCCAGGAAGCACTTGGACCAGTGGTGCATAAGGAAGGGCTTGCCAAACCCTCAGGTAATATTTAGATCTAGGCTGTTATATTTAGAGAAGTACTGTGTGGGGCCCTCAGGCTGGAGCTTCTATTAAAGTGCTCATATTGTCACGGTTTGTCAGGAATGGCTTGGACCCAAATGCAGTTTAGAGGATTTATTTAAACAAAAATGAAGTACATACCAAGAAATCCAGAAAAAACAGGCAAAAACTAATTCCAGAACAGAAGAACAGGATCTCAAAAAACTGGAACTCAGAGACGAAGGGTAGACTCCAGACACAAACTCACAGAACACAGCAACAGAATAAAATGATCCGACACCAGACAAAGACAAGACAGAAACTAAATAAACCAGATAACGAGCACTAACAGGGGACAGGTGACATTAGGCTTGGCAAACAGGTGAAACACATTAGGGCAATCACAAGGGAGGGAAAACTAAAGACAGGAAGTAACCTAGAAAAGACAAGGGAGACAAGACGGACTTCAAAATAAAACAGGAAACCAAGCAAAACAGAGAAACAAGACTACACAATAAAACAGAACCAAATACCAAAACCCTGACAGTACCCCCCCCCCCCTCCCAAAGGACAGATCCCAGATGTCCAAAACTAAAACAGAACAAAAGGCAACCCAGGAGGGTGGAGGGGGACCGGAGGAGGGACGAACGGAGGAACCAAAAAAGTCAAACGGGGCTAGAGAACAGAGAGTCACTGAGGCACAGGGAACAGAGAGCATAGAGGGCACTCAGGGGAAACAGAGGGCCGTAGAGGCCCGGGGGAAAACTGGGGGGCCACTCGGGGAAGGGAACAGGAAGGCCCCAGGACAGGGACAGAGAGGCCTCGGCAACAGGGGACAGAGAGGCCTCGGCAACAGGGGACAGAGAGTCACTGGGGCACAGGGAACAGAGAGGCCTCGGCTACCGGGAACCATGGGCACTTGGGGCAGCAGTGAAGGCAGAACCCTTCAGGCGGCGAAGGCTGAATCCTTCAGACGGCCGAACAGGTCGGCGAAGGTAGAGCCCCTCTGAAGGACGTCCGTGAAGGCGAAACCCCTCTGGAGGGCGACGGCAAAGGCAGAATCCTTCTGGAGGCCGGCGGCGAAGGCGAAACCCCTCTGGAGGCCGTCTGCGAGGTCGAATCCCTTCTGAAGACTGGCGGCGAAGGCGAATCCCTTCTGAAGGCCGGCGGCGAAGGCGAAACCCCTCATAAGGCCGGTGGCGAAGGCGAAACCCCTCTGGAGGCCGTCCGCGAAGGCGAAACCCCTCTGGAGGCTGTCCGCGAAGGCGAATCCCTTCTGAAGACCGGCGGCGAAGGCGAATCCCTTCTGACAGCCGGCGGCGAAGGCGAATCCCCTCAGGAGGCCGTCCGCGAAGGCGATACCCCTCCGGAGGCCGGCGGCGAAGGCGTAACCCCTCTGGAGGCCGGCGGCGAAGGCAGCATCCCTCAGGCGGACAAGCAGGATGGCTAAGGCTGAATCCCTCGGGAGACCTGGCAGGCCAGCGAAGGCTAAATCCCTCTGTGGGCCGGGCAGGCGAAGGGTCAGCTGGGCTGAAGACAGGCGACGGTTCAGCTGGGCTGGAGACAGGCAACGGGTCAGCTGGGCCGGAGACAGGCAACGGGTCAGCTGGGCTGGAGTCAGATGGCCAGGCAACCTGTTGACTGGGGTGCCCACAGGACACGAGGGGCAGGAGTCGGCCTGACCGCCGACAGGACACGAGGGGCCGGAGTCGGCCTGACCGCCGACAGGACACGAGGGGCTGGAGTCGGCCTGACCGCCACAGGCAAAGTCTCATGGGGGCAGAACAAAGGCAAAGTCACTAGGGAGGTCTCTGGGACGCCGGAGACCAGCAAGGCTTCAGGGGCAGTCTCTGGGACGCCGGAGACCGGCAAGGCCTCAGGGACAGTCTCTGGGGCGCCAGTGACTGGCGAAGTCACTGGCTTACCCGTAGACGAACCCTCTGGGAGAGCGGTCGACGTAGACTCTGGGAGGTCTGTCGACGTAGACTCTGGGAGAGTGGTCATCGAAGACTCTGGACGACTGGAAGATTCTAGCAGAGCGGTCATAGAAGACTCTGGACGACTCTAGCAGAGCGTCATCGGAGACTCTGGACGACTGGAAGACTCTAGCAGAGCGGTCATCAGAGACTCTGGACGACTGGAAGACTCTAGCAGAGCGGTCATCGAAGACTCTGGACGACTGGATGACTCTAGCAGAGCGGTCATCGAAGACTCTGGACGACTGGAAGACTCTAGCAGAGCGGTCATCGGAGACTCTGGACGACTGGAAGACTCTAGCAGAGCGGTCATCGGAGACTCTGGATGACTGGATGACTCTAGCAGAGCGGTCATCGAAGACTCTGGACGACTGGAAGACTCTAGCAGAGCGGTCATCGAAGACTCTGGACGACTGGAAGACTCTAGCTGAGCGGTCATCGGAGACTCTGGACGACTGGAAGACTCTTGAAGAGCTGTCATCTGAGACTCTTGACGGCTGCACGTCAGCGGAGATTCTGGAAGACTGCACGTCAGCGGCGGTTCTGGAAAGCTGTACGTCAGTGGCGGTTCTGGAAAGCTGTACGTCAGCAAAAGTTCTGGAAGGCTGCACGTCAGCGAAAGTTCTGGAAGGCTGCACATCAGCGAAGGTTCTGGAAGACTGCATGTCAGCTGGTACTCTGGAAAGTTGCACGTCCGCTCAGGAACAATGGTGAACTCGGACTCGGGAACACTGGTAGCCTCAGGAACAGTAACTCTGGTCCGCACGGACTCAGGACTGCTGGACAGCACGAGCTCAGGTCCGCTGAACAGCACGGGCTCGGAACCGCTGGTCAGCACGGGCTCAGGTCCGCTGCACAGTACCGGCTCAGGTCCGCTGCAGAGCACACGCTCAGGTCCGCTGCGCAGTACGGGCTCGGAACCACTGGTCAGCTCAGGCTCAGGAACACAGGTCAGCTCAGGCTCAGATACACTGGTCAGCTCAGGCTCAGGAACACAGGTCAGCTTAAGCTCAGATACACTGGTCAGCTCAGGCTCAGAAACACAGGTCAGCTCAAGTCCGACAAGAGGTTGATGCAGGGCATGGCGCTGGGAGCCATGTTTTCCCCTTCTCCGTCTTCGGCCTCCACGAGTCCCAGAAAACTCAGCTAGGCGGGTCCCCTCAAAGGACTGCTTGCTGTTGGGGGTGCCCGCCAGACAGGCAGCAGTAGAGCAAACAGAAAAAAGTTCCAAGGAGGCAGGCTGCGTCAGGAACAGAGAGCCAGTAGCTAGGAAGCTAGTAGGCTGTGAAACAGGCAGGCTGGTTGTCTGCTGCACATGAGGCTCAGAAAGGCAGTCAGGCTTGAAGACAGAGAGGCGAGTTGGCTGCTGAAACTCTGGAAGACTGACAGGCTTGGAGACTGAAAAGCTAAACTCTCTCTCAGTAGCCTGCCAGCGAGCCTCCATGATGTGCCTAGCAAGGGCAGGATCCTCCTCATACAGGCCACGAAAAAATTCAATCATGAATTCAACATCAGAATCCAACGGGTGAATGAGAGGCTCAAAAACTGCTGGGTCCATTACTGGTCGGATCATTCTGTCACGGTTTGTCAGGAATGGCTTGGACCCAAACAAAAATGAAGTACATACCAAGAAATCCAGAAAAAACAGGCAAAAACTAATTCCAGAACAGAAGAACAGGATCTCAAAAAACTGGAACTCAGAGACGAAGGGTAGACTCCAGACACAAACAAACTCACAGAACACAGCAAAAGAATAAAATGATCCAACACCAGACAAAGACAAGACAGAAACTAAATAAACCAGATAATGAGGACTAACAGGAGACAGGTGACATTAGGCTGGGCAAACAGGTGAAACACATTAGGGCAATCACAAGGGAGGGAAAACTAAAGACAGGAAGTAACCTAGAAAAGACAAGGGAGACAAGACGGACTTCAAAATAAAACAGGAAACCAAGCAAAACAGAGAAACAAGACTACACAATAAAACAGAACCAAATACCAAAACCCTGACACATATTATGCTTTTTATATATATATATATATATATATATATATATATATATATATATATATATACATGCACACACACACACACACACACACAAAGTGAAAAAGTCCCCCCCAAAGGGACTTACCATCTCCAACAGAAAACACTGTTCACTAACTGCTCCAAACAGCTCTATTGTAGTCCAGCCTTTACTTCAGAGACAAACGTGGTCACTTTGTAAGGCCAGTTACACACTGGATGCGTCGCGCGAGCGTGTCAGCCGCGTGGCGTGTCCGTTTTTATTTCGGCTCCCATGTTAACAGGTTAGAGCTTACACACTGCCTGCGTGAGCCGCGCGTCTCGAGCCGCGCGTCTCGAGCCGTGCCTGAGACGCCTATTTTTCACGCGAGATGCGAGCATGTTGGAAGCGTTTCCATGCAAAATAGAATAGGAAAATATGTTTATATGTCATTTAGACACAAATGCGTATTAATAAATGACATCTTGATGTTTGAAAGTCTCGAGGTTTTGACATCAATGTAGATGTGATAAAAAATTTCAGAGAAAAGATTTTCAAATATAGCACCTGTCATACAGAACGAAATACTCTGTAACATATTTTGCAGTCAATACTGCCGACGTTGTCTTGCTTTAATCAAATCAGTAGGCTATATATTTATTTTAAGTTTAACAACTCTCTCCCCATACGTTGAACAAGCCTATATATAAAGGGTAGAATAGGCTACAATAACAACGTAGTGTGTGTTCTGAGTGACGGTCCAGCTACACAAAGTTGTTATAAACAGACAGCCCACTTACCCTGTTTTCAGAGTTTGAATCTGTCGGCGCTATGTCCCGAGATCAGCCCTCCCTGTACCTAGCAGCAGGAGCAGCGCCACGTCACACACGCTTCTGGTGTGTAGGACACAGAAAAATCCACGCAGCCGCCACGCTTCTGAGACGCAACAGAAACGCCACGCTCGCGCGACGCATCCAGTGTGTAACCGGCCTAACACGTTATAATGCTCACCTAGCTGCTAGCATGGCACGCCCTCATACTCTGCTTCTGACTGGCTAGTAGTCCTTACCTAGGTACTGTCAGGACACGCCCTCATACTCTGCTTCTGACTGGCTAGTAGTCCTTACCTAGCTACTGAGCATGTGCGACTCCCAACAAAGATGGAACAGAAGTGAGATGTCTCACTCTGTAGCTAAAACAGAGAGCTCAACACACAGGGTGAAAAGAGGAGCTGCAGCAATGTGCAGTACAACAAATATATGGTGTTTTCTGAAAATTAAACCATGTAAACCTATTCTGGTACAACCTCTAAATACAATTATGAACCTGAAAATGAGCATAAAATGAGCACTTTAAACATTAACTAAGAGAGTTTGGTCTATAGATTTAAGAAAATAGGGCAAAATGCCTGTAACAATTTACTAAAGCCCAAGGTGGCGCATAGCGTGTTTTATCCCTTAGCACTGTCACTTAAGACAAAAGAGCAAATCCTCACATGAGAAGCTGGATCAAGACATTTTGGCTTGAAAAAATTACTTGAATGAATAATCAAAACTATAGTCATTAAAATAGTTTCAGATTTATTTTCAGTCGATCGACTAATCACTTCAGCTCCTTTGCAGTCTAGTGGCCTGCCTCAGTAATGACAAATCTCTCACTCTGAACCACTCTTGTTAATACACTAAACACTTTTCTGTCTTTATTTACATGCAGTATGGAGACACTGCAACACCATAAATCATCCCTGGGAGAAATATCCAGAACAATCCACCAGATGTTTTGGAAACTTATAAACTGCTACTTATAGGTTCATTATGATTGATTCTATAAGGTGAGTATGAGCCCAGTGTAGTACTAGACAAATGATTTTAGAGTACCAGGATACATTACTGCATGTTTGGGTCATATACTCAGTTTCTTTAGAGCCCTGTTCAACATTATACACATATCTTTGTTTTAGTTTGATCATCAAACCCACTTTAAATGTCTTGGTCTAAACTGAAGCATGTTGTAGAGGATTGGTTTATTCAGCTATCAGGGACATTTAGGCTTCTTTGTGTATTCTGTGTGTATTCCTTATAATCAGGGCAAGCTATAAAGTACTACCCACATGGAGTGGAGTTAAAGTGCCCATATTATGAAAAAAATCACTTTTTCTGGGATTTGGGATGTTATGTTGTGTCTCTGGTGCTTCCACACATATACAAACTTTGAAAAAAATCCATCCATGCTGTTTAGAGTGAGATACGGTTTCTGAATGTGTCCTGCCTTCAGTCTCCGGGTGAGCTGTTCAAAATCGGCACGGCTTGTGACGTCACAAGCCGAAACAAGCAGGCTAACCGCAACATTAGCTCGTAGCGTTAGCGTTAGCGTTAGCATGCTAACGCTAATGCTAACGCTAGCATGCTAACGCTAGCATGCTACCTCATTCTCAATAGCAAAGCACTGCTACAACACACACAAGTTCACCATAATCTACAAAAGAACTACTTCCATGTGCGCCCTCATTTAGAAGTCTCCCAGCTAATCCTGCCTTGTAACTGACTGAAGTTGTAGAAAGCCTTTCTTTTACTGTCTATGGAGCTAGCTAGCTGACATGATCTACATCTGAGCTACTGCACATGTGCAAGTGCAATCAAAGATAGTACAGAAGAAGAAGAAAAAAAGAAGAAAAGAGGTCTCACTCTGTAGCTAAAACAGAGACCAGCTGAAAAGAGGATCTGCAGCAGTGAGAGAGAGCGGTGCAGTACAACAAAAATATGGTGTTTTTTGAAAATTAAACCATGTAAACCTATTCTAGTAAAACCTTAAAATACAATTATGAACCTGAAAGTGAGCATAATATGGCTGCTTTAAAGTTTCATTTCATTTATTTTTATTTTGAACAAAATTAAAAATACATATACACATACAGCATGTACCCATATATACATATACATACATACATACATACATATGCATATATATACAAATACACATATATAAATATATCTATAAAATAAAAGTGTGTAGCAACACACCAAAGGAAAAGGAACAATCTCCATCCAGTGTTTACAAGTAATATTAAAAATACTATTACCATTTTTGATTTAAAAAATTTGTCCGAAAAGGAGCAGGATGAAGCCGAGCTTGTAAAGTTTCCTACCCCTGATTCACTTTAAGTCATTTCTTTATATATCATATATTTTTACAACATGATAATGAATATACACAACAATACATCTCTAATTCTTCACATACCAAACCCTTTTGTTTATTTATTTACATTTTGAGTACATCAACAACCCATTTCCGAAAATCCATCATCCTAACAATCCATACACTAACCCCCTTTCACCATCATCTGTCTTCCTCTTCATATCCTTTTAATAAAGTGTTTTTATATAACTTTTTAAACTTTGTTATGTTTGTACAATGTTTAAGCACCTGGTCTAGCCCATTCCACAAACTCACCCCACCAATCGTGATGCACATACTTTTTAAAGTTGTTCTTATTTTGAGTTTTTTAAAGTTTATTTGTTCTCTCAGGTTACACCCACCCTGTCTTTCCATAAACATTTTTTGTAAATTTCCTGGAAGTAAATTATTTCTTGCTTTGAACATGATTTGTGCCGTCTTAAATTTAACCAGATCAATGAATTTCAGAATGTGTGACTTGAAGAATAAAGGACTTGTGTGCTCCAGGTATCCAACATTATTTATGATTCTGACTACTTTCTTTTGTAATGTGCATAACGGCTGTAGGTTGGTTTTGTATGTATATCCCCAGATTTCCACACAGTAACTTAGATATGGCTGTATGAGTGTATTATACAGAGTATGTAATGATTTATTGTCTAAAATATGTCTTGATTTATTTATTATTGCTATCGTCTTTGCTAGTTTTGCTTTGACATGGTTTATGTGAGGTTTCCAGCAGATTTTGTGGTGTAAAATCACAGAAAGAAAGAAATTTATTTTCATATACTCTTTCAATACTTATGTTATCGATTTGTATTTCTACTTGACAGTTAGTTTTATGTTTTCCAAATAACATTATCTTTGTTTTGCTTATATCTAATGACAGTTTATTTACATCAAACCACTGTTTGAATTTGACAATTTCTGATGTGATCATCTCCAAAAGCTGCTGTAAATTATCACCAGAACAGAAAATATTTGTATCATCCGCAAATAGAATACATTTTAGTATATCCGATACCCTGCATATATCATTGATGTAAATTATGAAAAGCTTTGGTCCTAAGACCGACCCCTGTGCTACCCCACATGTTATGTTCATGTATGTTGATTTATGATCCCCAATTTCTACATATTGTTGCCTGTTTGTTAAGTAGCTACTCACCCATTCCAATCCAACTCCTCTGATACCATATTTCTCTAATTTATGTAATAAAATGTCATGATTTATGGTGTCAAATGCTTTCTTTAGATCTATAAAAATTCCCACTACATGTTTCTTTTTATCTACGCAATTTGTGATTTCCTCAATTAATTCCATTAGTGCCAAAGTTGTTGATCTATCTGCCCGGAATCCATATTGACTGTCCACTAGAAGCTTGGATGTTTCGATAAAATTATCAAGTCTTTCTGTAAAAAGCTTTTCAAGGATTTTGGAGAGCTGGGGGAGTATAGAAACAGGCCTGTAATTTGTGAAAAGGTGTCTATCCCCAGTTTTATATACTGGTATTACTTTTGCTATTTTCATTTTGTTTGGAAATTTACCAGATTGAAAAGACAAGTTACAAATATGAGTTAGTGGTTCAGCAATTTCTTCAACAACTTGTTTTATTATACTCATATCAATATTATTCCAATCCGTGGAACATTTGCTTTTACAATTTTTTACAGTGTTTATTATTTCATTACTTTCCACTGCTCTAAGGAAAATAGAGGTCGGATTACAATTCCACAGATCAGATTTTACCCCTTCTGTTATTTCTGTATTTTTTATTTTTTCAGCTAAATCAGGTCCCACATTTACAATAAATTTGTTAAAACCACTAACCACATCTTCCATGTTTTCTATTTTCTTGTCATTTTCAATATAAAATTCTGGGTAACTTGCCTTCCCATTTGTAGTTCCATTTCTAATAATACTATTTAGAATATTACATAGACCTTTCATGTTATTTTTATTGTCATCTAATATTTTATTATAGTATTCTTTCTTGCATATCCTCATAATACTGCATCTGGGGTGCGATACTTGATAAGTTTGCTATACAATGTATTTTTCTTTTTGCAGGCATTAGATAAACCCTTAGTGATCCATGGGCTATTTGTTTTACTTTGTCTATCACTGTATTGTTTTACAGGACAATTTTTTGTCATACAATGTTGTAAAAGTTTTTAGAAATCCATTGTATGCTTTATCAATGTCATTTTCTTCATATAATATTTTCCAGTTTTGTTTCAGTAACTCTTCCTTAAAAGCATTTATGTTTTCCGCAGTTCTTACTCTTTTGTATTTGAGATGCCTAATGTCCATGGGTTTCCTATAATTACAGTGATAGACGATGAAAACAGGTAAATGATCACTTATGTCATTATATAATAGCCCGCTGTCTACATTGTTTTCCATATCGTTCGTGAATATATTGTCTATTAATGTAGCACAATGAGATGTAATTCTACTGGGTCTGGTGATCAAAAGTGATTAAAGTGAATATTTAAATTGTGGTTTAGGGATTTTAAATATTATTAAGGTGTTTGGTTTTTATGTTAATCTGTGTGAATTGATGTGATAATCTGATTATATATTATATATGGGAAGCTCTGATTTGGGAATCACTTTGAATTGCATCTATCAAATGAAATTATGATTATGATTATGAATTATGATTACTATAACCATTATGATAACAGTATACTCTAGCCCAGTGGCTAGACTCATTTTAGTTCATGGACCACATCCCCCTAATCTGATCTGAAGTGGGCCGGACCACTAAACCACTCCAGAAAGATCAGAGACTGTATTGTAATGGCGAAATTTCTGTTAACAGGATTCTCTATATATTTTTTTGATTTATGCTTTCTCTCACAATGCTGAAAGGGAGTTCATCTCATTCCCACATGTAGAATCTGATTCTAACTAAGTGAGAATCACAAAGTCTGGAACATAATGTGAGCACTGTTTGTCTGAACAGATAGGGGATACAAGGTCACCCTAAAACTATCTCTCCTGATACATTCAGTTTTCCCATGCCAGTTGAGATGCAACTGGGGGGGTGAAAGTCGTACAGGGGGAAGGAGGCAAAATGGCTCCAAGATGTCTCTTGTGTTTTTTGATTGTCTTCATGTGTATCAGATTGTCTGTGAGAAATGTAGAGTCATAATAAGCCAAGTGCGTGTGTGCTGTCACTCTGAAGATGTATTTAAGTTCAGTGTTTCTGTTCACTCATTTGAAGAGACCTTTCACACTAGTGCTGCGTGCCTTTTGTGAACCGTATGCTTCCTTGTAAACTTGCAAGTTTATAATAAAATACAAAAACCTAACTTGGTTTAGTCTACGACTGTTCTTTTATTTTTGTTCCACAATTCTATTTTCTTTCCAAAACATCTACACCTGCTGCAAAGAAAACTTCCACCACAATCTGGCGTTGTCGGGGCAGGATTGGATGAGATAACAGAGAAAAGAACTCCGTGGGTCGCTGATGACTGGCTATCCAGGGTTCAAAAATCGCCTGCCTCATACCTCTAACCTTAAAAAGGTATTTCAGAGAGAAGGGGGTCAGGACCACGGAGAACTCTTGACTGTTTCCACTCCGATCTAAAACGAACAGGAAGAAATTTCAAGCAGCAGGGTAAGATAAAGATTTAAATGACTCAATTTGAAAAAGAATTCCAATTGACCTGTGAACTTGGATGAAACAAAACACAGTCGTTTTGAAAAACAAGACTAATAGCCTTGTTGGGTTCTTTGTGTTTAAGGGTTTGGGTAAATGATATTCGACACATTCAACTATATCTCTGAAAAAGTCTTCTCAACCAGGCGTGGCGGTAGATTTTTAGTTAAATCTACACACGTGACAGCAGTAACCTGTCCCGGATTTCAGTGTGGGTTTCTCCGCGTTAAACCCCTATTAGCAGGAACTGTTAACGGATTTGTGTGGCTTTTTTCCGAGATAGTAAAAGCTGCCTTGCAACGATGGTTGTTCGAAGGTTAAGAAGTTGACTTCCCTCATTCTGAACGAATGGGCTCCAACCAATCGTCACCAGTCCCGAAAGGGCCTGTGGTGGAGGAGATGGTTCGGAGATATGGATTGGAATGTGTTGAATGTTTACCATATTAGTCCAAACGGTTTGGATTTCCGGAAAACGGCAGTCTTAGTACAGAAAAGCTGAGGGTGTTAAAACAGGAGTTAGAAGAAGAAGAAAAGAAACTAATGGGAAAATCAACAATTAAGACAGGGGATTTGAAGTTCCTGGGGAAAAACAAAAAATGCCTTAAACAATGGATGAAGGAAGCAAACACTAGGGAGAGAAAACAGATGCAGCAAGAGTTAACTCTGTTGAACATTCATGACACTGATAACATACAAAAGAATGCTGCACGTTGTCTTCTGTATCCGAGTCTTAGTGTCGTGGATTTCCTACTCGAAAGCCTTCCACCGCCACCATTCCACCCACCGCAGAGAGAGAGGAAAGAAGAACCAACGGTGTCCTCTCAGATGCAGACCAAGTGCATGACAGAGAAGGAAGACAGCAGGAATGCAGGGCAATTTTCTGCCTCAGCCCCTCCACAACAAGAACTAGAAAGAGGAGCTGCGGGGATTGAAAATGGACCCTGTACAGAGACTGGTGTTAGAACTACGACTAGTCACCTGCCTCCACGCAAAGACTCTGACGCACGCCTCACTGAGCTTCTCATTAGGTTTCACAATGAGCGGACAGCTGAAAAAGCTGAGAGAAAAAGACAGAGACAAAATGATGAGGCCCAGCTGAAACTGCTGAAAACCTTGACAGCAACGGCTGGCAGAGGCATAGCACATCCCAGAAGTCAGGCGAGGGGCAGGGGAAGAGAAAAAGGACGAAGCCGTGGCAACACTCCAGAAGTGGATAAAAACACTTGCAGAGGAAAAGGACACTGGGCAGAAAGGTGCCCTCATCTTCTAGAATGAGGATTGGTCACACATTGCTGAACAGCACTTTATTTATTTTAGGTAAACATCAGAGTGGCTTGTGTTTATGTCAGGAACCTAAGACGGTGCATCATGTTTTGATTTCTTGTCGAAATTATGACCGACAAAGACAAGATCTACTCAGAGAATTGCGAGAAATTGGTTTGGAAGAAGTATCCCTGAAGAGTATTTTAGAAGTAGGATCAAGTGGGAGGGGAAAACGTTGTTTGTTTAAATTTTTAATAGACACTGGACTGTATAACAGGATATAATGCACTGCGGTGCTAGTTCCATAGATGGCAGCAATGCAACTTTTTGGATGCCGGCTGCTGTAAAATCCCAAAGAAGAAGAAGAAGGTGCCCTCATCCCAGGAGGGTGGGAAGGAAACGGTGCGGGTGGAAGTGCTGAGAGGATGGAAACCACGTTCACAACGACAAAGGAGAGTAACGCAGACACACTCAAACATATGCATACACGTGCTCGCAATGAAGAAAATGTTTCCTCGCACGCCACACTCACATTCCCCACATGATAGACAGGTTGTATCAAATGCTATACAATATCTTGAACAAAAACAAATTAGAGAAAGCGTACCAAATTATTCTATGTATTCATCTGATGCATAAAAGTTGCCTACAACAGTGTTATTGGTGCATGGGAGGGAAATCGAATTTTTAGTGGACTGACCGACTGGACTGACCCTACAGATAATGAGGTTTCTTTCTCTCCCTCGACGGGGTGTTGTAGGAAACTATTATCGCGACGCATGTTTGTGTACGCAGCGTTCACATGTTAAAGGAACCTGTGCCTAACACACAAAGCCTTTTGCAGAGCAACACAGACATATCGCCTACTGATGTTTCTCCTTTGCTGTCTGAAGTACCGCGTCACCTTTGGGCAGCAAACAAATATGATATGGGTTTAATTCAAAATTGCCAACCTGTAGTCATCATTCCACGTTCGGACTACAGGCCCCAAAATATCAGTACCCACTGAAGCAGGAAGCAATTGACGGAATCAGACCCGTTTTTAACTCCGTATTAATATATAATATTAATAACAAATATATGATTATAAAGCCAATCAGACATAAAGGCCGTCGAGTGGCGTTTTGTTCAGGACCTCAAAGCAGTAAATGCAGCAGTCCACGCTCGCGCACCACATGTGCCAGAACCTGTACACTATTCGAAAGGGGATTAAAGGGGATGCTAAATATTTTTCAAATATGTTGATGATTTGTCTAACGTTTTTTTTTATTCCTCAGTGTTCCAGTTGACATAACAAGTAAATTTTGGTTTACATTTCTATTTGAATGATAAGCAGAAACACATTCCACTCTCTCTTTAGTTAGGTGTGTGTTTACATGCACCCTGGAGAAAGTCTTCCTGTCCTTAGAGCGGACAGCTGGAGGAGTTTTCCCAGAGAACACACACACACACACACACACACACACACACACACACAGATAAGAGAAAGACAGGAATTGTACATGTGCAGTTTTAGGCTCAGCAAACATTTTTAGTACACTAAGGTACATTTTTGACATACATTATATAATGTGATATATTTTCCATGTCAAGTAACAAATTGGATTAATAGACTGCAAATTAGAAGTGCTTAGGTTGGCTCTATAGGCCAAAAAACTTTAATTCATAATGGTTTTTAGAAATACCAGACAACAATTGGTATTATTTTGCGTTGCAAGGCAACAATAAAATGAAATAACAACATATTTTTGGTTAATTCATGATACGGTATTGATATAAGGTTTTAGATCTAAAAACAGTTCTTTTAATATTATACCCTAGTGAGTTTTTCAGTAAAGCTGCACTATAGACGTTAGTTGTATTTCGAGCGACAAATGACAAACTGTCTAAAACTAGATTATTAATTGATATTGAAGTAAACATTTTACGTTGGTGATTTTTTCCCTCTAAATAAATTTTTATTGGACTTTTTCTTGATCTTATACAGGATTTTGCTGTATAACACAGGCCACTGTTGATGGCTAAACTATTTAACAGATTATTTATATATGCTGCTTATTGAGTCATGAGCTTTGTCATGCCTCAAATAGTAGGGATGTAGTAGCAATAATAAATAAGGGGTTTAATAAATAGCAGGGATATAGAAGCGATAACAAATAAATAGTAGCAATAATAGATAGGGGGTTCAAATTTTTTTTACACAGGTATTCCCTCCACCGCTCTGTACGAAAGTGTTAGATTAAGTTACTGCACGCAACTCTCTTCTGCTCTTTCTGTCATAAGAATCCAGGTTTCTGCAGGTCTGCCTAAACCAACTGAAGGACTCCTACACAAGCTTCAGCCCGGAATTTCGTGGTACTGAAAGATTTCAGAAGGAAGGACTGGCAGTCCAAACGATGGCAAAGACCATACCAGATCCTTTTGGTCACACACACAGCAGTGAAGGTCTCTGAGAGAGCTACGTGGGTCCACGCATCGCACTGCAGGAAAGTCCCGGATCCAGGAGAGAGAGAGAACAGGTTTTTCCATGGCCTGTGACAAGTGACGAACAGACCACTGTTTAGTCACCTACGAGGAAGGAAGATTGAGACCAGCCTGACAGAACGGCGTTTTCTGTGCTATCTCAATATCAGCTGAGGAAAACAGGAGTTTTCCCTCACTACAAATCAGGCAGAAAAAAAAACCTGATCAACAAAACTGGTATCGTACTGCTTTAAATCCCTTGCAAAAGACAGCAGTGACGATTACACACTTTGCTCTGACAAATCATTCTCCAGCTGTGATCCTCACAACACAGCACATTCCACGCATTCCATACTGCAGCGGGGCTGCTCTGACACCAATGGAGCGGTCCAGAAGAAACTGGAGGCTGGAATGGCGACGACCACGACTTTGTGAGGTTTTCAGATTTGTTAGCAGTGTATTTTTTTACTGTGTGTCTAATGATTACATTTCTGGTGTTAGAAAGATATGAGAAAACATTTGTTCACCTGACCTCTTCTCCCGATGACACTGAGACACTGTTTAGCATGACTCTTTCAATGTCACTGACACGCACACACACATTGATGACACAAACACAGTAAAGAAAGGGGGTAAATTTCAGGGAAAGATCCCTGTGGTTCTTTTTACCTCGAAGTAATACCTCCTCCCAACATCGCTCACCCACAACACCTAACTGAAACATTAGATGCTATGTCCAGCAAATGGATTTCCTCCTCTAATGAAGATGATGGAGCATTCTCCACTAATGTCTGGCTAGGCACTATTAGGAAATTCACACGTGACGCAGGTTACAACGATTCATGTTATGTGCGTTCTCTATTTGCTCTATCACAAAAACAAGCTGCTCCAGTAAAGCCCCAACCGTTGAACTTAACCGACGCTATCTGTGTACTGACTGCACTCACAAATGTTGAGTCTCACTGAGGGAGATCAGTTTCACTCTGCCTCCTCTCAACCGTCTGCATGTGCTGAGTTTGCTAAAAGACTAGTACGCTCTCCAAATGGGACACTGGTTAAAACTAAAAATGGGCGAATAGCTGACAGCATAGGTCAATTTCATCACAGCCTTATGACTAATTTGATGCATGCTCTCTGTGTTGAACGTCCTCGTCTTCCAGGTTCACATTACCTAGGTTTAGAAATATGCTTCTACAACATCAGATGGGCCTCGACCTTTTGCTAGCTGCACAAGGGGGCCTCTGCCATGTAATTGGGGATCATTGCTGCACTTTTATTCCTGATATAGCTGGAAACATTACTGACACCATTACACAATTGAACTCACTGCTAACTGACCTAAAATCACAAGACATGCCTGATGAGGTTTCGGGTTGGAACTGGTGGTCTTGGATGGTAGGAGGAGGGTGGAGTGCTTGGCTCGCCAGGTTCATTGCACCTATGGTCGTTTTCTTCCTTGCTCTTTTGTTCTGTGTCTGCTGTGTAATTCCACTAATCACGAAGTTGTTTTCCTCATTGTTCTTGCTACACATGGTTCAATATCAGGCCTTACAACAACAACAACACTGAGTCTAAAGGGTTTAACGGTTTTGACCTCCGCAATTATGGCTTTGAAGATGAGTTAGACAATGCATCAGACACAATGTGATTTTTTATTACTCTTTGATTAAGTTACCTGTTTGGTTGTTTTATTTCACATAAGAGTGATGTTTGTTTTCATTAGAGGGTTTTCTTTTATCCCCTCACAAAAAAAAATTGATGTTTGAAAAATATATATCCTATAAATGCATGTAATTTGATTATTATGATTAGTTTGTAATCAAAAAGAGTGAATTGTAATGGTGAAATTTCTGTTAACAGGATTCTCTATATATTTTTTTGATTTATTTGTTTTATGCTTTCTCTCACAATGCTGAAAGGGAGTTCATCTCATTCCCACATGTAGAATCTGATTCTAACTAAGTGAGAATCACAAAGTCTGGAACATAATGTGAGCACTGTTTGTCTGAACAGATAGGGGATACAAGGTCACCCTAAAACTATCTCTCCTGATACATTCAGTTTTCCCATGCCAGTTGAGATGCAACTGGGGGGGGTGAAAGTCGTACAGGGGGAAGGAGGCGAAATGGCTCCAAGATGTCTCTTGTGTTTTTTGATTGTCTTCATGTGTATCAGATTGTCTGTGAGAAATGTAGAGTCATAATAAGCCAAGTGCGTGTTTATAATAAAATACAAAAACCTAACTTGGTTTAGTCTACGACTGTTCTTTTATTTTTGTTTCACAATTCTATTTTCTTTCCAAAACATCTACACCTGCTGCAAAGAAAACTTCCACCACAGTATCTGCCACAGAGTTTCTTGTCAGCTTGATGTTGCACTAGTTGCTTCTGCTACGACAGCGTTTTAAGGCCGTTGTAGGAAAAAAATAATGTTACAGACCTGGAAGAGAGGGGTAATATTCCGTGAAAAAAAATTCTAATTTCTAAGATTAAAGTTGTACATTTATGGAAAAAGAACTCTGATATTCTCTGAGATTAAAGTGGTAAATTTGGAATTAATTACTTCACTGCAATTTTCACAAACAAATTTTTTGCAAAGTCATCCAGTGGGCCTGATTGGACCATTTGGCGGGCCGGTTGTGGCCCACGGGCCCTATGTTTGGCACTCCTGCTCTAGCCTATATCACTGTTTCTCACTGTACTCATACTATATAGCTCAACTTGCTTTGTTCAATGTCACCATCAGAGTGTGATTAAGATAAACTTTTAATATTGTGTTTTGCTCATAGAGTGAAACTGTATTAGATTATTAATATATATTTGGGGCTGTAAAGGGAAACCTACCAAAGCGATTAGAACCTTTCAACTGTATCCCTAATGAGACAGGTTGATGACAGATTGTGCCTGCTCTATTTGAAATTAAACTCTTGTTTGTCCTTGTGTGGTTTAACTTGTCCAACAGATGAAATCATAACACTTGTGTTTTACAGCTGGGATGATGATGCATCTATTATTCATGGAATGTGTTGTCAAAGAAAAAATTGGGAACATTTTTTTAAATGTGTAGTTGCAAAGAAAGGCCTTAAAATGATAAAAGGAAAAACAATCAATCCTGAATGGAAAGAGAAATAAAGGGAAATATCTCAGTGCTATTAAGTCGTATCAATTCCAACACTTAGTCAAGTAGTCTGCAATGATTAAAACTCAATTAAGTACTATATATAGTTGCTTATTATATTCTTCAGTAAGTATTTTTTTTTTGCCCAACGGTGACAAAATCCTAAAATGATCCATGTCTTTATTAAATGAAACAGCCCCAAAATCACTATCACCAAACCTGAGATAATCCAAGACAGTTTTTGATCAAATTATTGTTTATTTAAATGGTTTGTTCCAACAATCAACATTCTGGTTTGGTTGAAATAAAACCTTAATTCACTCATGTACATGTGAAAATATGCTGGCTCTATACACACTAAGAATACTGTTTATTTAAACAAAATATCATTTAGACAGAAATAAACAGTGTCACTAACCCCAACCCTTCCCTAACCCTGACCTACCTGATCTTAACCCTAGTCTTAAGCAACAACCATGGAGCCAGTGATGGCTCTGTCTTCCTGTGTGTGTAATGTTTATAATGTTATACAAAATTGGTTGACTTTATTAGAAATTTGCGTGGAAACCCGTTACCTTAAACGTTTTACATTTTTTCACAAGGTGACACTTAACAGGTCAAGTTGTATAACCACAGAGCGGATACCAGATAACATACCAGAGCACAACCTAAACATTAACAGAACATTATTAAAACACATTTTAACTAGGACAGAAATCATTCAGAAATTGAATTTTTTTTTCCCATGAGCCTTTGCACCGCCGGAACAGTTCCAATGACCCCGCCCCTCCCATACAGAAACTTAACATCCTTAGGTATCGCTGCTTAATATGATCTGTGCACTGCATACTTGACTATATGTCACTTTTTAACGTTTCTGAAGCTCTGTCATTTTTCATACAATGGTCTTAAATGACCTGTAACAGCAAACGAGACTAACAGTGAAAAGAACGCTAGTTTTATATAGTTTTTAATAAGGCATCTGCCTGGGTCTGATTTTCCCCCCCGCAGTCACAGAGTGATTTTTGGCAGGTAGACGGTGCTACAGTAACACATTCTGACGGGTCACAAAGCCTGTGTTAGTGTATCCAGCCAGCTGAGCCAGGTAAAAGGAAGCAGGAGATTTCTTTATATAGGCCTAATTGTATTTTAATGTTATTTTAGAAGTTATCTGTTGTAGTTATGGCTGATACTGTGGCAGGGCCATCACAGAAAAGAAGGAAATTAAACCAAGAACAACTAAAAGTGGGCTTTAACAGATGGAGACAATTACGGGATTGTAAATGATTCAAAACTAACCCCTCAGGTATGTAATATGTCTATTTCATTCATAAAATAACTTTAGATTGCCCCGTCCCCCTCAGTTAATGTTAGTATCCAACATTAAATGACATCCCCCTTCCATTTAGCGCAGACGTTTCATTCCCTTTTAGTCTGTGTTTGTGTTGGCCTACTTTTTTCTGTTCCCTTGTCCCCCTGTACTTGTGTAAAGCGTCCGTGGGTTTCATGAAATGTGCTATATGAATCTAAGTTATTATTACGTTGGTTGCTACAACAATCTCTTAATGCTTTGGCTATTGACCCAGTGACAGTGATACCTGGTTTATCTCACGATACATCCAAAGTAGGCTAAGTTACCGTATGCAACACTTGAAATGCAACGATGCATCTGTAAATTATTATCTTATTGTAAATGAATGATTTTCTGTCTGAGCAAAACATTCATCTCGACTATATGACCTCCCGGTAAAGCTAACGTACTATATCAGTACTACACAGTGGGCAATACAGCACCGTAAAGAAAAGAGCTTTACGACAGCAATTGTAGTGAAAACACTACCGCTTTTGTCCAAAGCGGCCGCTGGAATCAACACAAACTGAAAGTTACATATAGCCACTTTGAAGCTACAGTGGGTGGTTTCTGTCTCCCCCATGAGGAATTCTAAGTAATGACAACAACACTGTCGGTGCGTCCACATGATTCAAGCCTTCCGTGATCACATGCACCCACTTGATACAAGCCTTCTGTGATCGTACGTTTTAACTTAATGAAATTATTTCAAATGCTTGTCCTCCTTTGTTGTACTGTATTTATGTTAATTTTGTAGCGTGTGTAAGAGATAATTTTTTGTGTGCTTTTCTTTAGTGGTGTCAACATGAAAGTGTACATTCGTGCTTCAGGACCTGCCAAAGTCACCGTATTGCCAAAAAAGACTAAAGACAATTTCACTGAAGAATGTGCTGCAGACAATGAAAGTAAAACAGGTGGGAGAAAATGTGGTTAAAACTTCACTTTAAGGAACTTAAAGGGGAACTACCGTTTTTTTTTAACCTAGTTTCCTATGTTTTTGTGTCTAAGTGACTGATGGGAACAACAATCGACAATTGTCCAGCTTGTCTTTGCGTTCACAAAAGTGCTCGTTTTGCTGCTGACAGACTCAGATTAATATTCTAAGTGTCTGAACAACATTATGGAAAGGATTTCTAAGGAGAGCGACCTTTCTGTTAAAGAGTAAGATCCTTTTAACATAAAAATATCCACAAAATTGCATTAGCTAAAGCCACCAGACTCCATGTAAATAAACAGTACTTTTAGCATCGTAAAATACACTTCATTCAAAGTCGACAGAAACAAAATAAAACTATGAAAAGCCGTTTTGGGTCGTCTTTCCACTTTCCCAGCTATCACAACAGTTGGTTGAAATAAACCAGTGTGATCACATCTTACTCTGCTGATATTCCCTAAAAGTTGTCTGAGGAGCTGTATTTGTACTAACTTTCTCCAAATTGCAATAGTATCATACTTCACTTGTAACTTTCTGATTATAGTTATTACATCACTGATCACTTTAGAGTTATAACAATATGCACGGTGGCCCAATGGTTAGCACTGTGGCCTCACAGCAAGAAGGTACAGGGTTTGGACCCCCCGGGCATTTCTGTGTGGAGTTTGTATGTTCTTGTCTGCATGGGGTTTTCTCCAGGTGCTCTGGTTTCCCCCACCACTAAGAACAGCTTCCCCTCCCTCTCACTAACAGTTTTTTACAACCGCGTAGACACCGTATGTACATGTCACACAATTTTTGAAACCTCCCATAAAAAGAGCAAAACTACACACCAAATCTCCAAAACCATAAGCTATTTCTCAGCCTTTCACTCAGTTTGTAATTGCATGAAAGACTTTTTCCAAGTTGGAAGAAAAGGGGGAGAAAGAGGAGAAGGAAGTGGAGAACAAGTTGTAAGAGGATTAGGGCAAAGAAGAGAAAAGATCACGGCCATCTGAAGAAGAGATCAGCCCCCCCCACACCTTCTTTACTGTATTCTAAAAATTTGGTTTACCTATGTTTACTGCATGGTTTAGTTTGCTTGCATGCTACTGTATACAACCCTGTGCTACTTTTACAACGGTAATATTTTGTCAAAACATATTTTTTGGTTTCAACATTGCATTGGCGTTTACAGTGTACATTTCAAGGCCTCACAGCCGATTACTTTCACTGTAGAACATTGTATGGACATGTAGACATAGTACTATAAAAAGACAAAAGAGCTTTAGGTTTAGAACAACAGTGTGTACATGGTATATCCAAAGATTTACTATTATGAAAGAAGTGATTGTCATTTGATGCAAATGCTTCATTTTGAGATGTGTTTGTGGCATTTTGCATTTTGTGTGTGCAGTTTTGAAAAAAGGAGACAGTTTTGAAAATCTGTGTAAGCATTTGGAATAAAAGTGTCAGCTAAATGATATGTAATGCAAACAACACTATGATGCTAGATCTCATCAGCCATACACTCTGCCATGTATAGGCTACTATAAATATATATATTTGTTTGTTTGTTGTGGTTCCAGAATTTGAATGATTCCATCATTTCCCCTTCCTGCCCTGACATTGAGGTGAACTTAAAGACACACGGCCCAAAGATGAGGAGATGGGGGTGACAAGTCTGGCAAGACCGACAGGTGCAAACACACTATCCATCCACTCACATGAAGAAATAACACAAAAAGGAGACGCCTGACTGCTAAGAGTTCACCAGTTGTGTTGTTCTTTCAAGCTGTTAGATATAAGCTATCTGGCTGTGTATAGTTTGCTGCTTATCAAATAATGTCCTTGATGCTCTATAGAGATAGAAACGTTGCTCTATAGAGATAGAAACGTAACAAGATAGAAAATACAATGAAAAGAGAAACTAAATTGTCACAAATAAGTCAAAGTCAACAAAGAGAAAATCATAACCACAAATGTCCCAAAACCCCAGAAACTGAAAGTAACATCTCATTTCTGATGACTGGTTTGAATGTAATTAGTTCTGCAGATATTTGGTCATAAACCAAAGTACTGGACACATTCAGATGATGACCTGATGATGGAGCTAGAAATAAAGTCAGAAGATCACCAAAGCTATTACACTTGTTCCTGAGGGGAACCTGAATGTCTGTATAACATTTCATGTCAACCCATTTAATAGTTGTGGAGATATTTCAGTGTGGAGCAAAGAGGCAGACAGACAGAAATCACCAACCATAATGAAGAGAAGGCTGCTTCAGTAGTGAAATGTTAACAAAGAGAAGAGAACATGTTTTACAAGACAAAGTGCAAAAGTATGTACTGAGAATTAAAAAGAAGTAAGAGAGAGGTATGAGCTGGAAAAGCAGGCCGAGATAGAGAGGCTGAAGACTTTTAGATGAAAGCATCTCTTTAATTAATGTTACATTCCTTTGTTTTTCAGTCATATCAAACATCTGATAAACTGGAACTTGTTGTCACTTTACTTCATACAGTGTAAGTCCTGGTTGCAGAAAAGGAAATATACTCACTATAAGCACATACGATGAGAAGCGCTGGCATGACCTGAGCTTAAAATCTTAACTGTCAGCAGGTAAACTGCAGTCTGGAGGTTAAGGCCACTACAGGCAAAAACATCTTTCACACTGATGGAAAGAAAACAACCCAAATCCACATTTAGCTTTCATTTTACTACACTTTGTTTGTGTCTGTAGATGTCTTCTAAATTCACCAAAAGTTAGCATTAGATAATGCCTCACACGTGTATTTAAACATAAAATTACAGAAAACTATTTTTTTAATGTTATCAATCAGCTGGGGAGGTTTCATGGTTTGTACCCTAACATGCAGTGTGTGCCCCTAAATGTAGTGTGTTCTGAGAGGAACCTGCAGCAGGACTTTTCTGCTGAAGCTCTGGCTCCCTCTGCTGATCAAAGTCTTCAACTCAACAGGAGTCAACTGTTTAAGAAACGGTGCATGTTCTATTCTTCTCCTTTCTCATTACTGTTGTTTACAACGGCTTACACACAACATCTTTACATGTCACACGCAATTTCAAACCTCTCACTCAAAGAGCTAAACTACACACCAAATCTACAAAACCATGAGCTATTTCTCAGCCTTTCACTCAGTTTTCAGTTGCATAAAACACTTTTTTTTCAAAACACTACACATAATTCTCTACTCTACTCGACTCGACTCGACTCGACACACTGTGCGTCCGTTTTCCATTGCAGATTTTAGTACCGCCTCAGCGTGGCTGGTCGTCTTATATATGCACACACCAGCGCACAAGTATAAACATCAGGCCACTTGAGCTTGTTTTACAGTTCTGTGGAGGCTCCACGCAGAGCTTTATAGTAGCCTATGTAAGTAGCCTGATGTTTATACTTATGCGCTGGTGTGTGCGTCGAGCCAGCATGTGTGTGTGTACGTAGGCTACAGCGAAAGCTGTGCCTGGAGCCTCCGCAGAACTGTAAAACAAGCGGCGCCGTAGTAAACTAACCTAAACTACTGACCTAACGTGACACACACAGAACGTGGAAGGTGTGTGTTGTTGCCACAGCCAGAAGACACATTTAGTTTCAAATGAAGCTGGAGGCCACCGCTGGCTAAACTATTTCAAAATAGCGGGTTTGATCAGGACACCCCCGTCTGTCGCTTTCACGTCACCTTTTCGGCTCGCCTCAGCTCGCTTGGAACCTCGACTGAGGTGATACTAAAAGGTGACGTGAAAACGTGCAGACTACTGATTGGTCAGAGAGTATCGTCACTAATAACTGCGACATCATTGCTAGCGACAAACGGGGGTGTCCTGAACAAACCCGCCATTTTGAAATAGTTTAGCCAGCGGTGTTTTTTTTGCTGCCTCCAGCTTCTTTAGAAACTAAATGTGTCTTCTGGCAAACAGCCACATGATGAGAATCAAAAACAACACACCTTCGACGTTCTGTGTGTGTGTGTGTGTGTGTGTGTGTGTGTGCGTGTGTGTGTGTGTGTGTG
This sequence comes from Sander lucioperca, assembly GCF_008315115.2. NCBI lineage: Eukaryota > Metazoa > Chordata > Actinopteri > Perciformes > Percidae > Sander > Sander lucioperca. Next base: position 1,678,536 of record NC_050192.1, on the reverse strand, counting down.
TGTGTGTGTGTGTGTGTGTGTGTCGTGTTAGGTCACCTTTGACAGTTTTCTCTGTTTTGCAGACATGTGCCTGATGTATAAATTGACCCATGATCTTGCACCACCACCACTCAAGCAATGTTTTCATTTTGCAGAGATAATGTAAGGGTCTCCAGGGCTTCTGTAAGAGGTGACTGTTACACTCAATTTAGGAAGATTACATTTGGTCAATCAGCTTTGTCATTTACAGCAGTAGAAAAGTGGAACTTAATTCCACTTCACATTAGAGATTGTGCAAGCCTCAGCAGTTTTAAAATATCTTTAAAGACTTGGCTGAAGGCAAATCAACTATGTGATCATTGATCTTTTCATAATATGGAAAGTATATTTTTCTACTGGGTATAAGTTATGTAATGCTTGTTATATGTTGTTGTTGTTAAGTTTTGATCTGTTTTGATAGTATTGTCTGTATTGTCTATATTGTCCATATTGTCCTTTTATCTCCCTTGCCCAGGGACCACAGATGTAAATTAGCTGTATAGCTAACTCTGGTACAGGGCTTGAACTGTGCATGGTCCCTGACAAATAAACTATAAACTAAACTAAATTAAACAAAAAATTAATTTAGCATAATTCAGCAACTGTATTTACATTTCAGGTATGATATATATATATATATATATATATATATATATATATATATATATATATATATATAGATACTTTAGATCCTAAACATCCCCTGTGCCACATGTATGTTTAACATTAAAACATGATTCATAAAATCATGCCAGTAATTATTTTAATAGCTTAGTATTCTATGCAAAAAAAGGTATGTATAAAGGCTTTAGGCTGCCCTACACGTTATTGTAGGCCCAGTTTAATAAGCAACTTCATTTATACAATATATGTAGTAGGTGGTCCCTGATCTGTCTCTCTTTCAGTTAAGGGGTCCTTGGCTTAAAAAACGTTGAAGACCCCTGCTTTAAACTGTAGCCTATGTATTTCTTATGTGTTTTATATGCCCTCCTTCCCTTTCCATATGTGGCTTTGCCACTTTTCAATTTAAATATGGGGGCAGTAACCATCTGGTAGGTGTGGTGAAGATATAAAAGCCAGGCAGGTTGGGTTATCTTTGTACAGGTCTGCCCTGATCAGCTGTATAAACAACGTGATAGAACATTATTCGTGGGACTGTCCTAACATCGGTTAGACGCAGATACAATCTCTGACAGCTCTGAAACGCCACAGAAGACATTGAAGATGGACCTCAAGGTAAGATATGGAGCCTAACCGTACATCACACTACATTTTCAGGACTGGAGAGATGAGGAAGACTAAACACAGGGAAGCTGAAGAGCTTATAGAATAGACAGCAAACCTACACAATCACAAGTCAAGATTGTATATGTTTACCATCTTTTGTTGAATCTATTGTCAGTCTACATCAAAAGATGATGAGACGTCGGAGGCACAGACAATGAAGATGAGGAAGATTGCAGTAATGAAAAAATGAAGAAAAACTAGTTCACTGATCACTCAGGAGTCTTTTTACTGGTAAACTTTTGGTAAATGGACTAGGTATGTCCAATTTTTGTTCTATTTTGTTTTACCCGGGCCTGTACTACAAAGCAAGATCAACATGCCCTGGATTTATTTCCATTACCCAGCTTCACTACACCTAACAACCGCGGTCTCGCATAAGGTGTGTCACGACGGTGCTCAGCAACTAGTTGAATCAACACAGGGTTTCCCCAGCGACAAGCGCGTTCACATAAAAGAGGCGGGGTTTGCTCCATATCACCAATCGCAAACATGGACGAGTCTACCAGAGCCGCATATTTTACATAAGAAGAGCAAACAATAATCCTACAGAAATATGAAGAACACAGACACGGTTTTACAGACAAAAAGCTACAGTCGCTGCTGCTGAACCCAGCTGAGGAAAGCTGGCAAAGATTTCCGACGCTGTAAATGCGTAAATTACAAGACTTATCAATATCATCATCAGTCAGGCACAAGTAGATCTGACCATAATTACACTTCCAGTGCATTCCATAAACTTTCGTTGCTGTAGCCTATATTCTTTAAGTTGCAACCCTGGCAGTTAAGTGATCGTTGGATCAAATAAAAAAAGAATATAAAAACGTAATTCAAACTAATCACATTGGCAAATTAGGACTTAAAAAGCTGACAAAGATACGTAATTCCCTATACTAAATCTATATCTTTCATAAAGATACCCATCAGGGAATGTTAACGGGGTTGTCAGTCTCTAAATGTTCTAACTTTTCTGAGCGTACCTCGCTATCTGCGCACCGAGTTCTACCTGATCTTCTAAGAACGGTGACGCTGTTATCAATCGAGTATTGATTGGTCAGTAGGCGGGGCTTTAACACCTGTTGATCTCTTCTCTCCAACATATCCTGCTCCCGATCAGGTTATGTGTTCAGCATAAGTTACCATGGCAATGTAACCCGGTAACAAGTGAGCCACTGTTGTGATACACAGAACCCTTGGTTGAACCTGTGCTAATTGGTCCCATCAGCATGTTATTAACCCATTCCTTTGGAGCTTTGAATTAATGTTTGGGCTCATTGGGCCTCATGCGAGAACATTTTCCTATTCTCATTCTGTAGCTAGCTCACAGCTACCCTCAGGAGAACTGGAGCTGGGTTTACTGGGACTCTTTTGGGTCATCATTGGACTGAGTTTATGTTCTATGTGTTCTGTCAGGTGTTTAATGATCCCATCCACGGGACGGTGGAGTTACACCCACTTCTCATCAAAATCATCGACACACCTCAGTTCCAGAGACTGAGAAACATCAAGCAGCTTGGAGGGGCCTACTTTGTTTACCCTGGAGCATCCCACAACCGCTTTGAACACTCCATTGGGTATGTTGGTATGGTATCAGATAAATAGTTTAGAGTTTTAAGGGAATCACAATCTAAATTAATTTAAGACTAGTTTGCTGTAAAGCACCAATAACATCAATAAAACCAAAGTAAACACATTGCATTTATTAGTATACATATAATACAAGTTCATATTTCCAGTTTGTCAGCAGAATACTTGTGTGGTAATTGTTTCATGAGTTTTTTATTGTTGTGTATTGTGTCTGGTGATGAAGGGTGGGGCACTTGGCAGGTCAACTTGTTGAAGCTCTGCGTACAAGGCAGCCGGAACTCGACATCAATGACAGAGACGTCCTTTGTGTGAAGATTGCTGGTCTCTGCCATGACCTGGGTGAGTGATACACACCTTTTCACTATAACATCATGTCATATGTTTTAAATGGTTATTACTGGGTGTGATTAAGAGTGGAAATGTTTAGTTTCCAGCAGTTATCCTGTGTGCATTATACTATGTCTATGTTTACATGAGTTTTTATTTTTACACTTATTTTTTTCATTAAATTTGTGAGCCGGATGCAATATAACTTCGTTCTGCTGTGCATGTGCCCTGTGAAATAGTATGAATGACAATAAACTTAGAGGTCCAGTGTGTAACGTGTTTAGATGTTGATTTTCCAAAACTGTGTTGCCCGTTCAGGAACTTGTCCTTTTTCAAGAATATTTAATACAACCATCAATTCCAAGTATTCCTATTGGCTTGATGGGAGAGGCAGCATGTGTATGAAGGTAAATATGGGGTAAAATGTGAGAGCTTGTAGAATACGATGTGAGAACTTGCAGAACAAACAATCTGAATTTGTACGTCAAAATTTGCACTTCTGAATTTGAAGTCACACAAAGAAAGAAAACACATTAGAGTTTGTAAAAAAACCTGAACTTGTAAGTTGAAATTTGCACTCGTAGAAAATGTTCACACGCCTGTATTCTGAATGTGAAGTCATAGAAACAATATTCACAAATGTGTAGATTGATATTTACATGAACACAATGACAGCTGCAAACTCACAACCACAACTCAGTGATTACAACCTCTCAAATCTGTCACTGCAACTTCACACCAAGTGGCATCACCAAGTGGCGAATCTCTGCGCCTCGACTTTTGCAATACTTTTGGTGATACATTCGGTGCTAAACTAATCTGTACCTGTGGACTTAGGCTGTGGAGCTCTGAGCCAACAGAACAGGGGAAGCAGGGTTTCTATCACCAGACAACTCTGTCTGGCTTATTTATGTAGCATGGAAGCTTGGTGGAATAGCAAGCTAGCGTTAGCTAACTAACCAGCCAGCCCGCTTCTAAATAAATACCTTTTAATTATCGTAACACTTTATAACAGTCAAACTGAAACACTGGCGGTGAGCTCCAGGTCCTGCAGCTGCAGACGGACTGAAATTCTGCTTGCAAAATTGGCGAGTATTTTTTTAACAACTGCCATGGCTTTTGGAATGACTTCCATTATGTTGTTGCGTTGATGGAAAATAATGATGAGAAAATGACAACAAATAAACATGGAAGAAATGTTGAATTTGCATCAACAGAAAACACAAAACAGGCCTGTAAGATGTACTAGATATACTAACAGTTGACTTCACAGTTGACCTCAGTTCACTTACAATATATGCATACAATCCTCATTAGGTTCCTTTATATTTATTTCTCCATATCTAGGACATGGACCCTTTTCCCATCTGTATGATCAAATGTTCATAAACAGAGCAAAACGTCCAGACGGTGGTAAGAAGGTAAGAAATTATTATTTTTGTTGTCTGATGTGTGATATAATAACCCACCAGCCAGGGCCTGCATTAAGGTAGAAAATCATTTGAAAACAAACAGGAAATAATTAGCAAAGACATGAACAACAGGTTTGTGTTTAGCAGTCAAGGTTGCAGCAAAACAAAAGAGCCAAGTAGTGCTGGTTTGTTTGTTTGTTTGTGAGCCGAAATGAAAAATGATTTAATCATTAATCAAATTAATCGTTGATCTGTGCCAGCACATACCTCAGTCCTTGGTTTCTCCATGTTCAGTGAACCTTAGTAGGGTGGGATGTAATAATTGTAGCAGACATGGTAATAATAATGAAGATAAATATAATAAAACAAAAATAGACCTGAATAATAGATAATAAATTAATAATAATAATAGTACAACTTGTAAAACTGAACTTGGACATGACCTGTGAATAAGTGGGCACTTTTTGAAATAAATTCAAGTTGCCACTCACTTTTGTGTTTTATATTTTGTGAAATTTTGTATTACATGTATATTGTCAATTCCTCTTCTTTTTTTACAAAGTAGTTTAATTGACTTTAGTTAACTAGACTTCTCCCTAGCTTTGCTGTAGTTCAACTTCTTCCAGTGTGAAGGAATTGGTAGCTTGCAAAGCTTTGAAAGTAGCTTTCCCAACACTGCCATCAGCCAGTATCTTAGCTTAGCATAAAGACTGGAAGCCAAAAGCAGTCCTTCCAGAAAAATGCAGAGTTTTTTTGTGATTGTTGTGGGCAAAAATCCTTGATTATGCAGCACGTTTTCTTAAAAAATGTGATGGAATATGTGGGATATGCAATTTTATACGATGAAATTGCGGGAACTTGCAAAAATTGCGGGATCTTGCAAAAACTGCGGTTTCATCGTGGCTTCACCGCGGGATTTGCAGCTTTTCGATTATGTTCACGTCGCGTAATTACGTCACTTAACGAACATAACGTTCCCATGGCAACAGGGGAAAATGGCTGCTCTTGTGTGAAGTAAACGCAACATTTTTCAACTTTCTGCTAAGATATATGTGTGACTTTTTTGCAACGAAAATGCGGGGATTATGAAATCATGCAAGCCCCGCATATTTTGCGCGAAAATCAGCAATTTATGCGCCGAAAGTGCGGTGTATTAGAAAGAATGCGTCCCCCGCATAAATATGCGGACTTTGGCTGATTATGCATTGAATTATGCGATCGCATAATCACGTTTTTCTGGAGGGACTGCAATAGAAACAGCTAGCCTGGCTCTGTCCAATAGTAACAAAACCTGCCTACCAGCTCAGTCATTAAAATTCTGTATCTTGTTGTAGTATTTCATAAAATATCAAACTATTCCTTTAAGTACAATTAGCTGTGTCATTCCTGGTATTTTGCGATATTATTCATGTGCAGTGATTAATAAAATGTAGGTTAACATTAAATGAGTATTCTTGTGTTTATTGTTGTATGTATGTGTATTATTAGTCTTTTGTAGAAACCAAATCTATGAGGGGTGGTGGGATGTACACTTGTGATTAATATATTTGGTACCACTAAAATTGCATGTACTCATATTACCTGGAGGCTGTGAACAGCAGAATGTTCAGTGTTTAGGCAGAAGTTGGACTCACAGGAGAGAAGAGAGAGATTCTGGGTCTCTGCTGGTTCAGGGTCAGACGGTCTGGTTCTTTCAGCCAGGAGAACCTTGGGCCAACACGGATCAGGCTTGAGAAGATCATGAGAAGTCTTTTCTGTTACTACTCCATCTCTAGTTCAGTTGAGGAGAAAAGGCTATACAGGCTGACGTGGAGAAAAGGGCAAAACAGGCAGAATAGCAGAGGATCATAAGAGCTTTTTCTTTTTTTCTTTTTTTTTGTAACTTTCTTTACTTCTTTATGTCTTTTTTTAAGTCTAATAATAACATTAATAATGTGTATCTTTTAGCATGAAGAAGCCTCTGTAGAGATGTTTGACCATCTGGTGGAATCTAATAATCTGGAGCTGGAGCTGGAGGACCATGGTCTGATTCTGCCCGATGACATGGATTTCATCAAAAAGTTGATTGGAGGACTGAAGGACCCTAAAGCAGTCCAGGTCAGTCCTGCCTGTGTGCATTGAGTGAAAACAGTCAGTATCATCATCATCATTGATTATAATGCCATTAATATGCTGTCATCTCCACAGTGGCCATATTGTGGTCGGCCAAAGGAAAAATCCTTCCTCTTTGAAATCGTGGCCAACAAAACCAACGGCATTGATGTGAACAAGTTTGACTACTTTGCCAGGTGAGGCTTGTTGAACAGCTACTGTAGAGCAATTCATTGTTTGATGCAGAGTGATAAACTACTATGTATTATTTTCTCCTAAACATTTATAATAATCTCTTGATCATTTTAACAATACGTAGCTTCCTCCAGGTATCTTTGATTAGTTTAAAGTAAGGAGTCCATTACACATGTCTTCACTCTGTCTCTTCTCAGGGACTGCTACCACCTGGGCATGCAGAACAACTTTGACCATCTCCGCTTCATACAGTTTGCCAGAGTGATTAAAGTGAAAAAAGACGAGCTGAATCACATCTGCTGTAGAGACAAGGTGCTGACATCGTTACTCCTGCTTTTGTTGAATCCAATTTTAAAACAGCATCTATTTATCTTAACTTCATGCTTTTATTCTATACCTGTCTTATTATATTCTATTTTATATTCTCTTTAATAAAGGTTTTTAATTGTTTTAACTGCTCATTAATGTTTACGGTGGCCGACAGGTGCAAACACACTGCAACTTAATGAAACACAAATAGAAAAAACACAAGCAAATTAAGAAAACATCTTCATTAATTTGACAACACATGCGCAGCATTTAGCAAACACGCTGCAAATATACACAACACAACCAAATACATAAACACGCTGCAAATACACACAACACAACCAAATACACAAACACGCTGCAAATACACACAACACAACCAAATACACAAACACGCTGCAAATACACAACACAACCAAATACACAAACACGCTGCAAATACACAACACAACCAAATACACAAACACGCTGCAAATACAGAAACGATGAAAAAAGAAAAGCAGAAAATCCCCGAAAATAAATGCAACTAAAAAAAGGCTGCATCTAGTTTACACAACTGAAGTTCTCCAGGCCTCTAGGGGGAGCTCTGAGTGGAACAGCTTGATTTGCTTGTGTTTCATTAAGTTGCAGTGTGTTTGCTCTCTGTCAGCCACCGTAAATGTTTTATGTAAAGCATTTTGAATTGTCTTGTTGTTGAAATGTGCTGAATAAATAAAGCTGCCTTGCCGTATTAGTTGTGACTAAACTATAGACAATCCTCTAAACAGGAGGTGGGCAATCTGTATGACATGTTCTACACCAGGAACTGTCTCCACAGAAGAGCCTACCAGCACAAAGTGAACAAGATCATAGAGTATATGTGAGTAGCTAACCTTCCCAGGTTGAGCCTCTAACAACAATTAGCTTCTTCTGATGCAGCTCATTTCATTTGCTTCATAATTCTATTGTGTGGTATGCATAAAAGTGATAATATGTTGGGTATGATCATCCAGGATTGCAGAGGCCTTTTTAAAAGCAGACAACCATATCAAGATTGAAGGCTCAGGAGGGAAGGAGTTCACTCTCTCTACAGCCATAGGTGACAAGGAGGCCTACACCAAGCTGACAGGTCTGTAGATACCACTGTGTGCTGTGAGCTTGTTTTTCTTATCTTATCTTATCTTATCAATTAGGAGTAGAAGCAACTTGCTGAAGTTTCAAAGGTGTCCATTATTTATAATATACATGATACATGTTAAATAATAGATGACAACCGGTCCCATAAATAAGAAAGTTATAATAGGTGATTTACATGCCAGATTGAGCTAACATTGATCAAAATTGTTTAGATAAAATTCATTTTATGGTAGTAGTAGTTTAGGGACCGTTCGGTATTTATGGAATGGACCGCCAGAGGAAAATAGGGGAGGGTCATGTCTTTTTATTTTTTGCTGAGGGGAGGGTCACCCAACTTTTTTATTCATGAAAAGAGCAAAATTTCAAAGTGGCTTATTTGGTGGATATTTATCCATGTAGCTCTCAGTCTCGGCCCCCTAGCAGATGGGTGTGACCCCATACGTGGAGTTTGCTGGGGGGGCAGGAGGAGCACTGCCCCCCTGGTGGCTCAAACAGGTAATTGCATTGTTTAAAAAATGAGTGGAATAATTACATCTGGCATGACCAGATATTTTATAAATATCTTAAATAACACAAAACAACTAAATGGTGGTAGGTAATACATCAGATTTCATATACTGCTTTAGTAAAAAAAAATACTACCTGGCTGACGATGGGAGCAGCAGGACGCAAAAAATGAAAGTTACTGTTGCACTAGTCTGGACATCTTGCCGTGCCAACCTTGCAATAAAGGTTTCCTAAATGCCATGTATATACATGTGATGTCAGCTTACTAATTGATTGCAGGTTTTGTGTGGATTTGGACTTTTATACGTTTATTCCACTTTGTTTAAGCAGCGAAGTGGAGAGGCCTCGTTCACCAGTTTGGAGCTGGCTGGTGAATGTGACGCTCGTATCGGCCTTGCTGGATACACCGTGACTCTGTTTGTGGATCCACTGATCGCTGTGGATTACTTTTTTTCCGTGTCATTGAATTACGGCAAAATACGGATCTTTTTTCTTAACATGTCTTACGGTTTTATGGTTTGACTTCGCTTTGTTTCTGCGTTTGGAGAGGCATCTCAACAGACTGGAGGTCCAACACTGATTGTTCACTGTTACATTTTAGTTGAACTTAAGCATTTGTCTATTGTGTTCCAAAACAGCCGTGCCGCGATTGGATTTCATAAGAGCGAATTATTAAATTGTTACAATGTAACTTAAAATCTGCTTTAAAAATAAACATATGTGTTTTGGAATATAATGTTCAGCTTCGGCAGCTTTACCTATGTGCTAAAATATACAATGACGATAGTGACAAGTCCATAGCAACCAGTGTTGAATTGGTTTTATCCCAGCGTCCTTTGCTGAATGGTCTCAATGTTTTGTTTTATTTCATATGAATACTAGTTTACTAGAGGAGTAACTTAGTATTTGAAGTAATGCAGTAATGCAGGAAGTATGCATTTAGTTTCCATGCTTATTGTATTTCCACAACAATGTTAGAGAGTAAAATCTACTGAAATGGCCACCACACCATAACAGAGGAGTGGGATGTGTAAGATGAGAATGCAGAGGTTAACTCCTGTACATCATGGCTGTAAAAATCAAATGATATCTGTACTTCTTTGCTAAGTGCAAACTTACACGCGAGGGCAGGGTCATTCCTCTATTTCAAATCATTTTGGAAGGTCATAGGAAAATTATTACTGACGAGGGGAGGGTGAAGTCTTTTTGTTTTAGAGGCAACAAAACTCCTCCGGTGGCCCCCTTAATTAAATAACGAACAGTCCCTTATTAGAATAATCACACATTTTCAAGAAGAGAATGAATGAAGTAATTGTATTGCATAGGCCTATTTATATTGCTTAATTCTTTGAGTTATGTCTCTGTTATCAATCAACTATTTATTTGTAAAACATTATGAATGAATTTGTGACCTTTTCTTTAGTTTGTTCTATAGAGTGTATGGTTCTAACTCAGCTGTCTTTCACTCGGTTTGTCCTGTAGATCATGTGTTTGAACAAATACTCAACTCTCCCTCTGTGGAGCTGGCTGAGGCAAAGAAGATTCTAGAAAGGGTCATCAACTCTCCCTCTGTGGAGCTGGCTGAGGCAAAGAAGATTCTAGAAAGGATCATCTCTCGAGACCACTACAGGTTTCTGGGTGAAACCAAGCCTAGACAAGTCCTGACCAGGGTGTGCATTAATGTCTTTGTGTACCTGTATTACATCACACTTCTGTTTGACACATTATACTGTATATTCTTACTGAGGCTATGATAACACTGAATATTATAAAAACAGGTTTTGATATAACATAGCTGCTGTGCTCCTTTTGTGGTTGATAAGTGCACATTGCTTGTTACTGTTGTCTCTATTATTTTACATTGAGGATGTGATAGCAGTGGGAACTAAATCATAGGATCAAATGTTGCTTGGACTAAAAACAATAAGAAAACTGATTTTTTTTTTGCGTGAAAACTACTTGCGTCCAGATGAGCTTTTCCAGGTCATTTTCATAGAGACCCCTGCCCACAGCAAAACAGTCAAAGAAAATTAGTCTTTTTTTTGTTTGTTAAATAATTGTTAAATAACAAAACTGTCTGGTAAGGGGCTTTTTATGGTCGCTACGTTGTCTGACTAGATCGAGATGACTAAGTTGTCCTCTAACTTTGCTGCCATACAGAGTCCCGTCTGTGACTGGACTACAGACACTGCTGGTTACCCTGCCAGCCCCCTCCTGCTCCCTTAATACAGCCAGAGTCCCAATATAGTTGTTGATATTTACATATAATATATAAAGCTCTCTTTTAGTGTGGACAGAGAGCCGAACTGAAAAACAAAGTCATGTGGAAGTACTTTTACTGTGAGTTGTCAAGATGGAGGGCATTTTAAATCTCGTGTCTCTCACCTTTTCTCCTCCCTCCCTAAGGAGAAGATTCTCGGTTGGAAAGAGGAATTGGATCAAGCCATAGAGAATGGTAACAAAAGCTGCTGTTGGTGTTTGGTGGAGGTGTTTAGTAAATGGTACATTGAGAGTAAAAGCCACTTGCTGAAGTTTCGGAGGCATCCCTTTTTGATTATGTACATATAAATGATGAATGGCACCCATTTCTGTAAGTAACAACGTTGTAATGATAAAAATATATGCCAGATTGAGATAGCTTTGATGAATGAAGGAACAAAAGTTTAAAAAAAGAAATAATGAAGAAAAGTAGTTTCATCCCATATGTATATTGTTTAGTTTTGTGAGCATCTCAGTTTACAGTGTCAGTTATTTATTTGTGAAACCCCATGAATGATTTTGTGACCTTTTCTTTGGTTTGTGTTTGACTCTGTTTGTCCTGTAGAGGAGTTTGAACCAATACTCAACCCCTTCACTAGGGAGATGGCTGAGGCATGTCAGATTATATCTCGTGTCATCTCTGGAACCCTCGACAGCTTCCCAAACGAAATACAGCCACAGCAACCCACAGAGGTGTGAACTCTGTCTTTGTGTGCCTGTATTACATTTAACTTCTCTTTGACACCTTATCTATTTCACCGTGGCTATGATAACACTGAATATTCTCATCAGATAGGCCTATTGAAAATTGCTTGATGTTATGGTCATCTTGTGGTTGATAAGTGCACATAGTTTTTTTTTCTTCTGTTTTCTATATCATTTTACATTGTCTCTTGGGGTATTGTACTTCGATTTCATGTGGGCTACTACAAAAGATCAAGATTTCTAGAAATTAAATTTAGAGGATGTGATAGCCATGTGAACAAAATCATAGAATCAAATGTCAGTTAGACTGCAGGCTGGCGCAAACTTTTTTATCGTAAAAACAACCACACTAGTCCACATGTTCTGGTGTTTTAAGATTTATACACACTGAAGAAAGTTTTGGAGCAGCTCCATTTTGGGGTGAGAAAACGCTGTTTGAGATGATGTTTTTATATTGAACTGTTAATGTGAACGTACCCTTACTGTGTGTTGTCAAGTCTGAATACATTTTAAATCTCATGTCCCTCACCCTTCTCTCCCTCTCTCCTCCCTCCCCAAGGCGATGTATCGTCAATGGGAAGAGGAATTAGCTGCAGCCGTCCCTGATGGAGGTGATGAGGGTGTCATGCTGATACCAGAGGACTTTGTAGTTTTAGTGAGTTTTTAGTCTAATTCCTTTTACTTTACTTTTTTTAATTTTGGGTTTTGTTGATTATCATTTAATTTGTAAGATGTTGCTTTCCTCCATTGGTATAGTTTACTTGGGAATATAAAAACAGACTTCTCTCTCCCCCTTCTCGTTTAGTTCCTTACTTTTGACTATGGAATGAATGACCAGGACCCCATCAAGAATGTGTATTTCTACAGCAGGAGAAACCCTAACACAGCATTCAACATCCCCAGAGACCAGGTCAGAACTAAATCAACCACTCTGTAAGGCAGCCTCTGTTATGTCATTATTCTCAACTCTATGCTGCTGTCATTCTTGTCAGGTGTCCAAGCTTCTCCCAGCATGCTTTTCTGAGCAGCTGATCAGGGTTTACATTAAGAAGACTGATGAGCCAAGTGTTGAGGCTGCCAGGAGGCACTTGATCAAGTGGTGTGAAGATAAGGGCTTGCCAAACCCTCAGGTAATATTTAGATCTAGGTTGTTATATACAGGACAAGTACTGTGTGGGGCCCTCAGGCTGGAGGTTCTATTAAACAATAACTAAGATAGTTTGGTCTATAGATCTAAGAAAATAGGAGAAAATGCCTGTTACAATTTACTAAAGCCAAAGGTGGCTAATAGCTTGTTATATCCCTTAGCACCGTCACATAAAACAAAAGAGCTAGCTAGCTAGCTTATGACAGCTAAGAGAGAAACTGTCGAATGACACGATGGAAACTGCTGCAGGCAGGAACCAAACACGCCACGTCTACATCGAGGACAGAGCCTCTATATATGGGCTCTCACTCTTCCACCAGGCCACCCAGGCACCCTGGATTAAGGCATTTTGGCTTGAATGAATAATCATAAATATAGTCATCAAAACAGCAATTTATTTTCTGTCCATGGACTAAAAACTTTCCGTCTAGTGGCCTGCCTCAGTAATGACAAATCTCTCACTCTGAACCACTCTTGTTAATACTCTAAACACTTTTCTGTCTTTATTTACATGCAGTATGGAGAAATTGCAACACCGGAAGTCATCCCTGGGGGAAATATCTAGAACAATCCACCAGACGTTTTGGAAAATAGAGATTAAAAGTGAAAAAGAAATCAAACACTCCCTGATTATTATTGATTCTATAAGGTGAGTATGAGCACAGTGTAGTACTAGACACCATTTCTCTCCAAAAACAACTGAGTACCAGGATACATTACTGCATGTTTGGGTCATATACTCAGTTTCTTTAGAGCCCTGTTCAACATTATACACATATCTTTGTTTTAGTTTGATCATCAAACACACTTTAAATGTCTTGGTCTAAACTGAAGCATGTTGTAGAGGATTGGTTTATTCAGCTATCAGGGACATTTAGGCTTCTCTGTGTATTCTGTGTGTATTCCTTATAATCAGGGCAAGCTACCCACTTAACTCGTTATTAGTACTACCCACATGGAGTACAGGTAGAGTGAATATTTAAATTGTGGTTTAGGGATTTTAAATATTATTAAGGTGTTTGGTTTTTATGTTAATCTGTGTGAATTGATGTGATAATCTGATTATATATTATATATCTGATTTGGGAATCACTTTGTATTGCATTTATCAAATGAAATAAGAATTATGATTACTATAACCATTATGATAACAGTATACTCTAGCCCAGTGGTGTCAAACTCATTTTAGTTCATGGACCACATCCCCCTAATCTGATCTGAAGTGGGCCGGACCACTAAACCACTCCAGAAAGATCAGAGACTGTATCTGCCACAGAGTTTCTTGTCAGCTTGATGTTGCGCTAGTTGCTTCTGCTACGACAGCGTTCTAAGACCGTTGTAGGAAAAAAATTATGTTACAGACCCGGGAGAGAGGGGGAATATTCAGAGAAAAAACTCAGAATTTCTAAGATTAAAGTCATACATTTACGGAAAAAGAACTCTGATATTCTCTGAGATTAAAGTGGTAAATTTGTAATTAGAATTAATTACTTCTCTGCAATTTTCACACTTTGCAAAGTCATCCAGTGGGCCTGATTGGACCATTTAGCGGGCCGGTTCCTGCCCACGGGCCCTATGTTTGGCACCCCTGCTCTAGCCTATATCACTGTTTCTCACTGTACTCATACTATATAGCTCAACTTGCTTTGTTCAATGTAACCATCAGAGTGTGATTAAGATAAACTTTTAATATTGTGTTTTGCTCATAGAGTGAAACTGTATTAGATTATTAATATATATTTGGGGCTGTAAAGGGAAACCTACCAAAGTGATTAGAACCTTTCAACTGTATCCCTAATGAGACTTGGTTGATGACAGATTGTGCCTGCTCTATTTGAAATTAAACTCTTGTTTGTCCTTGTGTGGTTTAACTTGTCCAACAGATGAAATCATAACACTGGGATGATGATGCATCTATTATCCCTTGTGTTGTCGTCCCGTTGTTTAAAGGTGCTCTAAGCGATGTAATGCGTTTGGGCTACAACATTTTTTGTCACATACAGCAAACATCTCCTCACTATCTGCTAGCTGCCTGTCCCCTGAACACACTGTAAAAAAACGGTCTCTGTAGACAGCCCAGGCTCCACAAACAGCAACAAAAACAAACTGCACCAACCTGCACCACCAAACATAACAAACAGTGTTCCAGCCAATAATCGACAAGAAGGATTTTGGGGTGGGGGTTGGGGGGTTAGAGCCATGGATGTATTAGTGCGTGGAAGGGAAATGATGGGATGAGGAGGAGGGAGGGGTGAGCTAGCCTCGTTTTGTTTGACAATACTTTGAACATCAACAAGAAGTGACGTCACCCAACATCGCTTAGAGCTCCTTTGAATTAAAAAAAATATTTTTCCCAACGTTTCTTTTTTAGTTTTCGACACGTCACTTTTTCTGACATTTTTGTAGAGTTTAGATTCTTGGCCCAAGCCCGAGTCCGACCCGAGCCCGACACGACCTCGGGCCATTATTTCCGCCACATCCTCGGGCCGGCATCAAGCATTTTTTTTTTTATTCATTACCTATTTAGCCTAATTGGGTGGGGAGAAAGCTATGCCATAATCAGAACTATTATAAATATGTATATATAAGCTATATAAAAGTAACAAATGTGTACAAAATTTAGGCTGCAGTTACAAAATGCAGCACTTCATGTGCGGAGTCTCCTCCTCTCGCACACATCACACCTGGCCTGCTGGGCTGTATTGTGTATCTTAAGTGCAACATGGAGCTTGAAGATGTAAAGAAAAAAAGAAAAACAGGAGAATTAACTTTGAGCAAGTGTGGAGGAAAGTCGGAGGTATGGAAGCAGTTTAAACAAGTCGTGGGCAGTGACAACAGTATGTTGTTCATCATTGTTTCTTTTTTTTACGTTTCTTCATTCAGATCCATTTGCGATCCGTTCCATTCTGACTAAACAAACAGCAGTTTACATGCTTCGTCCTTGTTGCATTATTCTAAACAGATTTCTGTAGTTCAAACAACTCTGAATTATAGTTGAGAACGTCAGTTATAACGGCCCACGTATTAAAAAATTGTCGGGTTTAAATCGGGCTCGGGCTCATAATTCCAGTTAATGTGTCGGGCCGGGCCGGGCTCGGACGCAACGTGCACAGGCTCAGGTAGGGTCGGGCTTGATTTTTTTGGGCCGATCTAAGCTCTACATTTTTGTCACTTTTTTCAACGTTCTTTTGTCTTCTGCATTCGTTTGCATTCTAGAAAAATGCTATAAAATAGAATAAATCACCCAAATTCAATGAAGAGTGTACCTACTTGTGAAGTGTGTTGTATGGAACCATCCACGTTATTTTCTTTGACAATGTGGTTGAAAAAAACCCAAATTTGTGATGTAGAAACTTTTTTTAAATTTGACCCGAAGACAACAGGAGGGTTATTCAGCTGGGATGATGATGCATCTTTTATTCATGGAATGGGTTGTCAAAGAAAAAAATTGGGAACATTTTTTTAAATGTGTATTAGCAAAGAAAGGCCTTAAAATGATAAAAGGAAAAACAATCAATCCTGAATGGAAAGAGAAATAAAGGGAAATGTCTCAGTGCTATTAAGTCGTATCAATTCCAACACTTAGTCAAGCAGTCTGCAATGATTAAAACTCAAGTAAGTATATAGTTTATTATATTCTTCAGTAAGTCTTTTTTTTTTTTGCCCAACGGTGACAAAATCCTAAAATGATCCATGTCTTTATTAAATGAAACAGCCCCAAAATCACTATCACCAAACCTGAGATAATCCAAGACAGTTTTTGATCAAATTATTGTTTATTTAAATGGTTTGTTTTTCATCAGAATCAGAATCACAATCACAAAAGCTTTATTGCCAAGTAAGTTTTTTACACATACAAGGAATTTGTTCTGGTGTTGTAGGCGCATGTCACATTCTCTAAAATAAGTTAAACAAACAGGTTAAACAGAACAAACAATATAAGTAAATAATTATATGTTTACATTTACATTTACAGAACGTATTAAAAATAAGAGAGTAAGAGTTAAGATAAAAAGAGCAGATTAAGTACAGTGGCATGTAGAGCCAGAGGTGGGGTGTGGAGAGAGTCAGGGTGGTTCCAGGCCTTGTTAATACGGCTAGTGGCAGAGGGGAAAAACTGTCCTTGTGACGTGAGGTTTTGGTCCTGATGGATCTCAGCCTCCTGCCAGAGGGGAGTGGCTCAAAGAGTTTGTTGCCGGGGTGGGAGGGGTCAGCCACAATCTTTCCAGCACGCTTCAGAGTCCTGGTGGCGTAAAGGTCCTGGAGCGGCAGCAGATTG
Organism: Sander lucioperca; assembly: GCF_008315115.2. Taxonomy (NCBI): domain Eukaryota; kingdom Metazoa; phylum Chordata; class Actinopteri; order Perciformes; family Percidae; genus Sander; species Sander lucioperca. The sequence continues at coordinate 1,661,300 of NC_050192.1, read as the reverse complement.
CAGCCAATCACCTTCTCAGCTGACCGAATGACACGCTGCAGTCTGCTCTTGTCCTTAGCAGTGGCAGCAGCGTACCAGATGGTGATGGAGGATGTGAGGATGGACTCAATGATGGCTGTGTAGAAGTGCACCATCATTGTCTTTGGCAGGTTGAATTTTTTCAGCTGCCGCAGGAAGTACATCCTCTGTTGTGCTTTCTTGACGAGGGAGCTGATGTTCAGCTCTTGCACCACTTCACCAGGTGGTCAGCCTCCGACCTGTAGGCGGACTCGTCTCCATCAGAGATGAGTCCGATGAGGGAGGTGTCGTCCGTGAACTTCAGAAGCTTGACGGACTGGTGACTGGCGGTGCAGCTGTTGGTGTACAGGGAGAAGAGCAGAGGAGAAAGAACGCAGCCCTGGGGCGATCCGCTGCTGATCCAACTGTTCCAACAATCACCACTCTGGTTTGGTTGAAATAAAACCTTAATTCACTCATGTACATGTGAAAATATGCTGGCTCTACACACGCTAAGAGTACTGTTTATTTAAAAAAAATATCATTTAGACAGAAAGAAACACTGTCACTAACCCCAACCCTTCCCTAACCCTGACCTACCTAAGCCTAAAGGCGGTTTTATGCTTCTACGTCAAATCGACGACGTACCCCTGCAGACCCCTCTGCGTCACCGCAAACCCCTCTCTGAGCCCTTCTCCGTAGCTCGATGTGCACCTCCAAAAATGTGTAACTTTGCGTCGAGGTGACGCAGACCGCAAGGACTGTGATTGGTCGACTGGTCCTGTGTGTTGATAGTGGGTGTTTCAAGCAGCCTACTGTAGGGAGTAGCAACATGCTAGTTCACTGACATAAGCTTTGCAAATAAACTCAGACATATTTTGGTTACAATGATGGGGTTATCTGTTTGTAAAGTGTCTATATGTCAGTAATGTTTAGAAATTAGCACTTCGCCAGCAAGCAGTACTTTGTGGGCTGTGGTGCTAAAGTTTGCTTGCTAATATCTAGATAGATCCTTTTATTAAAATACTAAAACACACACAAACTACACACAGCTGCACACAACAGGCTGCCGCCTCGCCGGCACCATCTTATCTGTAAACATAACCTCAGACTTTTCACCTGCTAGTGTTGTGGCGGTGAAATGCACCGTGATACAAAGCATCCCCGACGCAGAACTCCAAAAGGGTCACAACGCCATAGCTACGGCGTGGAGTTGATGCAGAAGCATAAAACAGCCTTTACCCTAGTCTTAAGCAACAACCATGGAGCCAGTGATGGCTCTGTGTCTTCCTGTGTGTGTAATGTATACACTGTTACACCGAATTAGTTGACTTTACTAGAAATTTGCGTGGAAACCCGTTACCTTAAATGGTTTAAGTTTTTACACAAGGTGAAATTTAACAGGTCAAGTTGTATTAACACAGAGCGGTAAGTTGTAAACCTGTTCTCGATGACTCGTGAGTTCTCGCGTGAATCAGCCGGCTACATTGTCATGAGTAGATCAGTAGCAGACGAGCAAGTGAAGTCTCTCCTCTAGTCAGGGTAAAGCAAATCCACAACAAAAGCCATTCTTTCACTTCTGAAATAATATACAATGTTCTGCACGTAGCCTAGCTAAGCTTACTGTAGGTTTGGTGTATAAATGTAGTATGTTAAAATGCAATTAGGTCGAGCAGACAGCCCGAAATATTGCAAGCTCGCCTCGGCTCGCCTATTGATCAATACTGACTCAAGTGACTCAAGAGACTCGCACAACCCAGATCAGTTTAGTGAGTGACTCAGAATAAACCAAATCCTTAAAAGGAATTGAGTCATTAGTAAATTCAAGTTTCCCAAGTCAGTATATAATAAATATAGACTAGGTTATACTTATGAAAACTACAGGAATAACTGCTCTAAATATGTTTTTTTCCTTATGACAGCCTGATTTTAAGAACAATATACTCAATACATTAGTTCCAGTAAAACAGAAAGGATAACAATTTTCAGATTGTATTTTCCATCGTGCTCTGCATGTATGTTAGACCTTGGTCTGACTCACTGTCCAGACCTCATCAGTCCCCCCCCCCCAGGTCTCGGTCATGGTGCAACATTAAATGTAGCCAAACATGAAGACTAAATCAACCATACTAAACTAAAACCCAGATAACATCAATGTACACCCTAAACATTAACAGAACATTATTAAAACACACTTTAACCAGGACAGAAAACGATCAGAACATGTTTTTTTCCCATGAGCCTTTGCACTGCTTCAGCCAAGAACAGTTCCAATGACCCCGCCCCTCCCATACAGAAACTTACCACCTTAGTTATCTCTGCTAAATATGATCTGTGCACTGCATACTTAAGCTGATTATTACAAACAACTAATGTGATTTAGAAATTAATATGGTTTTAAACAAAACATGAAAGAATAAGTAGTGACCACTATGAAGTTTAATTACAACTACATCTGGGTTTACAGTGTATCCAGTATATATACACCTTTAAGCCCAGCTAGTTTGTGTCACAATGAGATGACGTGTGAGTGTGAAGCTTCTTTGTGGCCATCTAGTGGTTGGATTAGATTTTCTGGAGACCAGCTGACTCGTTTACCTTCAACATTTCTAGAGAAAGTGCTCTGACTCTTATTCTACCTCTGATAGTAAATAATGACAAAAGAGACATCACAACCGTTTATTAGATTTATCAGCATTTCATTGGAGTTAGTATTTATTATCAGCATTTATTGAAGTCCAGACAAAATGCAGATGTGTGGGTAATTAAGAGATTCCAATTGAGCTGCATGTCTTTGAAAAGTGGGAGGAAACCGGAGCACCCGGGGAAAACCCAACATACACGGGGGGGGGGACTTCAATCTCCACACAGAGAGGGTGGATCTACAGGGGGGCAAGGGGGGGCAGCAAACCCCCCACTGTACCATTATCATTCTTTTCAGTGTTTCTCTTGACTCTGTCCCTGGTCTCCCTGAGACTCTACACCTGACTGTCCCTGGTCTACCTGAGACTCTCCACCTGACTGTCCCTGGTCTCCCTGAGACTCTACACCTGACTGTCCCTGGTCTCCCTGAGACTCTACACCTGACTGTCCCTGGTCTCCCTGAGACTCTACACCAGACTGTCCCTGGTCTCCCTGAGACTCTACACCTGACTGTCCCTGTTCCTCAGGTCTTTCTGTCTCCTTTGCCAGTGACATAGTGACGTTAGTATTTCCATAAGCACCCATTCTTATAAAGATGTTACCAAATTGTCTTGATATGAGGACTTATTGTACTTACTTGGCGTTTTGGTGTAACCCTACTGAAAAAGGATCTTATGTCTGTTTTTCATTTCTCTGTCATTTTATCTGGGCAACAACCACACAAATCTTTAACGTCAGATGTCTAAATATGAGTTAGTTTCATAGGTTCACCACGCGGTCATATTAGAATTATAAAATGATCTTGCGTCCTCCACATAAATATTAGGTTTTGTCTGGGACAGAGGATATATATTTAACTGATCTGCCACTTAACTTCATATTGAGCAAAACACAACTATAGATCTTCACACACATAACGTAACGTTAGTTGTAGTGCATGCATTTCTATCCAACAAGCTATTAAACAAGCTAGGTAATGTTACATTATATTACACTAACATAGCAAACTTTTTTACTGACTAATTTAATAATTACTCAGCATCATTTCTATTACAGAAAAGAACAATTTCATCCGATGTTAAAGTGAATAAAATAGCCTTGAACAGTAGCAAATCTACTACTACCAGCAGCCTATGTTCTCTCATTCTCTCCTGTCCGCAGGACTTGTGTGTGGGTAAAGCAGGCAGTGGACCAAACCACTGTGAGGCAAGGGAGGGGGGACTAAAAATGTGGCTGAACTTAAAAAGCATTTTTTGGGGTTTGTATTGTTTTACTACTTACACAGACCATGCTGTGTATTGTAAATAATTTGATGTATACATCATTATGTTATTTACAATACACAGCATGGTCTTTAATGATATTTCTAGGGGGGGGACAATCTTTAGATGGGACCTCCCTGGGATTTATGCCTATGATTGTAGATGTAATCTTAGCCCCCTGTCCCTCAACTACTTAGCTACGTCCCACGTCTGGCTCGCACACAGCGAGTCTGCTGCGGGGCGGTGGCACTACGTCCCGGCAAAGACTGGAGCGACTGAGCTGCCCCCCCCCCCCCACCCCCCCCCGAGCCTCTACAGGTGAAGTCCTTTTCACCAGGTGAAGTTTAAACACACGTTTCATTTAAAGTTACATTTGTAATAAATGTAATGCATGCTAAAGGCGAGTCAGCATCAACAACAGCGCGTCTATTACGTTAGCCAAAAGTAAGAGCATTCTGCCCTTTGATTAGTTTTGATTTTAGTAAAGACAAGAACAGCATAATACTAAATATTACAAACTGGCATGTTTGAATTCATAGAGGGTGGCGTTACGTTACAACACACCACACAGTGCTCGCTGAGACCGATCATTTGTATGTGATTAGTTAAGGAGTACTATAAAAATCCACTTCCTCTCACATATCACGGCAACAAGGCGGCACAAATTAAACCAGGAGACATCCTTCACTGTCAAACTGGGAAAACAACAAATACAATCAGGAGGAGGCAGATGAAGATGACGGGGAGGAAGAGGCCTGCAGTTAGCCCTGGACCATATGGTTTGTTTATATTCTCCTTCCATGTCAATTGCAGTACAGTAGCATAACACGTCATGTTACTCAGTGACGTGACATATTTTCAGTTTTGGGCTATTCCATTTGGTTGTATATGTTATAGGGTAAAGATTTTTATATACATAGATTATCTAATGATGTTTTACAGTTTCTCTATCATAGCATTTGTTTGACCTTTTGTTTGATCATAATTACTGATCAAATAAGACACATTCTGTTCTATTTTCTGTTCTATTTGTCTGTGTCAGTAAATATGATCAATCCATTTAATTCAATTTCAGCTAAATTCAGTTTTATTTATAGTATCAAATCGTAACGAGAGTTCACTCTTCTCAAGACACTTTACAAATAGAGTAGAGTAAAGCAGTCTGTGTTGTATTTCAAATTGTAGTTTGTGTCCAGAGATCTTCAACAGGGGGTTGACCCTAGGGGGTCCTCAGAGTCACTGCAGGGGGGCATCCAAATTATTGTCAATTTTTGAAAGCCTTTTTCAAAAATGTGTATGTCTTAACGTAATTTCAACATATTTTTAGCAAATATAAATCCCCACTGAGGATAGGCTTACTGGCCTATAGGTAAGGTAGTCATCCACAGATACAGTTGATCCTAAACATTCACTGTGCCACATGTATGTTTAACATTAAAACATGATTTATAAAACATGCCAGCAATTATTTTAATTGCTTAGTATTTTATGCAAAAAAAGGTACAGTATGTATAAAGGCGTTAGGCCGCCCTATACCTTATTGTAGGCCCAGTTGAGTTTGCAACTTAATTTTATACAATATATGTAGTAGGGGGTCCCTGATCTGTCTCTCTTTCAGTTAAGGGGTCCTTGGCTTAAAAAACGTTGAAGACCCCTGCTTTAAACTGTAGCCTATGTGTTTCTTATGTGTTTTATATGCCCTCCTTCCCTTTCCATATGTGGCTTTGCCACTTTTCAATTTATCTATGGGAGCAGTAACCATCTGGTAGGTGTGGTGAAGATATAAAAGCCAGGCTGTAAACATGGGTTATCTTTGTACAGGTCTGCCCTGATCAGCTGTATAAACAACGTGATAGAACATTATTTGTGGGACTGTCCTAACATCGGTTACAACGCCACAGAAGACACTGAAGATGGACCATAGCAAGGTAAGATATAAGGCTAACCGTACATCACACTACATTTTCAGGACTGGAGAGATGAGGAAGACTAAACACAGGGAAGCTGAAGAGCTTATAGAATAGACAGCAAACCTACACAATCACAAAGTCAAGATTGTATATGTTTACCATCTTTTATTTACTCTATTGTCAGTCTACATCAAAAGATGATGAGATGTCAGAGGCACAGACAATGAAGATGAGGAAGATTGCAGTATGAAAAAATGAAGAATAACTATTTCACTGATCACTCAGGAGTCTTTTTACTGGTAAACTTTTGGTAAATGGACTAGGTATGTCCAATTTTTGTTCTATTTTGTTTTACCCCGGGCCTGTACTACAAAGCAAGATCAACATGCCCTGGATTTATTTCCATTACCCAGCTTCACCTAACCTAACAACCGCGGTCTCGCATAAGGTGTGTCACGACGGTGCTCAGCAACTAGTTGAATCAACACAGGGTTTCCCAAACTAGCGACATAAAAGAGGCAAAGCTGGCAAAGATTTCTGACGCTGTAAATGTGTAAATTACAAGGTTTATCAATATCATCATCAGTCAGGCACAAGTAGATCTGACCATAATTACACTTGTGCGTTCCATAAACTTTCGTTGCTGTAGCCTATATTCTTTAAGTTGCAACCCTGGCAGTTAAGTGATCGTTGGAGCAAATAAAAAAAGAATATAAAAAGGTAATTCAAACCAATCGCATTGGCAACATACGACTCAAAAAGCTGACAAAGATACGTAATTCCCTCCGTTAAATCTATATCTTTCATAAAGATACCCACCAGCGAATGTTAACGGGGTTGTCAGTCTCTAAATGTTCTAACTTTTCTGAGCGTACCTCGCTATCTGCGCACCGAGTTCTACCTGATCTTCTAAGAGCGGTGACGCTGTTATCAATCGAGTATTGATTGGTCAGTAGGCGGTGATTTTACACCGGTTGATCTCTAATCTCCAACATATCCTGCTCCCGATCAGGTTACGTGTTCAGCATAAGTTACCATGGCAATGTAACCCGGTAACAAGTGAGCCACCGTCGTGATACACAAAACCCTTGGTTGAACCTGTGCTAATTGGTCCCATCAGCATGTTATTAACCCATTCCTTTGGAGCTTTGAATTAATAATTGGGCTCATTGGGCCTCATGCAAGAACATTTTCCTATTCTCATTCTCTAGCTAGCTCACAGCTACCCTCAGGAGAACTGGAGCTGGGTTTACTGGGACTCTTTTGGGTCATCATTGGACTGAGTTTATGTTCTATGTGTTCTGTCAGGTGTTTAATGATCCCATCCACGGGACGGTGGAGTTACACCCACTTCTCATCAAAATCATCGACACACCTCAGTTCCAGAGACTGAGAAACATCAAGCAGCTTGGAGGGGCCTACTTTGTTTACCCTGGAGCATCCCACAACCGCTTTGAACACTCCATTGGGTATGTTGGTATGGTATCAGATAAATAGTTTAGAGTTTTAAGGGAATCACAATCTAAATTAATTTAAGACTAGTTTGCAGTAAAGCACCAATAACATCAATAAAACCAAAGTAAACACATTGCATATATTAGTATACATATAATATAAGTTCATATTTCCAGTTTGTCAGCAGAATACTTGTGTGGTAATTGTTTCATGAGTTTTTTATTGTTGTGTATTGTGTCTGGTGATGAAGGGTGGGGCACTTGGCAGGTCAACTTGTTGAAGCTCTGCGTACAAGGCAGCCGGAACTCGACATCAATGACAGAGACGTCCTTTGTGTGAAGATTGCTGGTCTCTGCCATGACCTGGGTGAGTGATACACACCTTTTCACTATAACATCATGTCATATGTTTTAAATGGTTATTACTGGGTCTGATTAAGAGTGAAAATGTTTAGTTTCTAGTATTTATCCTGTGTGCATTATACTATGTCTATGTTTACATGAGTTTTTATTTTTACACTTGTTTGCAATTTTTGTATTACATTTCTGAGCCGGATGCAACATAACTTCATTCTGCTGTGCACTTGCCCTGTGAAATAGTATGAATGACACAATAAACTTATTTAAAATAAATCAATATAAAATCAAAGTGAAGCTATCCACACATTTTCAAATAAAAGCCAGTGCTGATTTAATGGTAAGGGGTATGGCAGGCATTAACAGTTAACGGCTGGTCCCTAATGAAAGCAGACACTAAAAACAATGTGTGCAATGGTTCACATGAAAATGTACAATGCACATTTCTCTTCATAACAAAGCTACTGTTTTCATTTCAGTGTTGAGCTGCAAATTAAAATGTTAGAGTTCCTGCAGATGGTTCAGATTAAATGCCTTTTAGAGAGGTGAAAGGTTATGTCCCTTTGACCTACTGGGAGGGACTTTAATAGGAAATATTTGCAGCAAGTGCAATAATCGTTTAAATATATAATGACCTTTTTAGACTCTCCTGGAAGGCATCCATAGTGTTGGCACACAAAAAGTGACTTCCTACTTCAATCATTCATTACTCATACAATAGAAACTCAATAGTTTCTTTTAGTGAGCAGTCAAGATTCATAACTAACCACTTCACTTTTATAGAAATTCTCTTGAAATTTGCATTGCAAAAGTAGAGAGTATTTTTTTTTCAAAACTCACTGTAAAGCTGCGAGTTTGGCATGACTGCAATGATGTTGCTGTGTTGATGGAAAATAATGCTGGATAAAATGTTCCTCATGCTGAGTTCATCAGATCAACAAATAAACATGGAAGAAATGTTTGCATCAACAGAAAACACAAAACAGGCCTGTAAGATGTACTAGATATAGAACAGTTCACTTCACAGTTGACCTCAGTTCACTCTGCATACAATCCTCATTAGGTTCCTTTATATTTATTTCTCCATATCTAGGACATGGACCCTTTTCCCATCTGTATGATCAAATGTTCATACCCAAAGTACCACATCCACCAGGTCCACTAGGTGATAAAATGGCAAAGTGGAAGGTAAGAAATTATTATTTTTGTTGTCTGATGTGTGATATAATAACCCACCAGCCAGGGGCTGTAGTGTAGTGCTGGCTTGTTTGTTTATGAGCCAAAATGAAAAGTGCTTTAGTCTTTCACACAAACCAACATCCTGTGAGTCACTCTCAATGCGTGTGGAGAGTTGTAGAGGTGAAGAGGTTAGAGAAATGGTGTCGTCTGAACATGACAGATAAGACAAGACCTCACAGTCTGTTTATCCTGTAAAACTCTTTTTACTTCTTTATTTACTTCTTTATGTCTTTCTCTTTAAAGTCTCATGATAATGTTTATTATTAATAATGTGTATCTTGTAGCATGAAGAGGCCTCTGTAGAGATGTTTGACCATCTGGTGAAATCTAATAATCTGGAGCTGGAGATGGAGGACCATGGTCTGATTCTGCCCGATGACATGGATTTCATCAAACAGATGATTGAAGGACTGAAGGACCCTAAAGCAGTCCAGGTCAGTCCTGCCTGTGTGAGTTTAGTGAAAACAGTCAGTATCATCATCATCATTGATTATAATGCCATTAATATGCTGTCATCTCCACAGTGGCCATATTGTGGTCGGCCAAAGGACAAATTCTTCCTCTTTGAAGTTGTGGCCAACAAAACCAACGGCATTGATGTGGACAAGTTTGACTACTTTGCCAGGTGAGGCTTGTTGAACAGCTACTGTAGAGCAATTCATTGTTTGATGCAGAGTGATAAACTACTATGTATTATTTTCTCCTGGACATAATCATAATCATCTGATTATTTTAACAATATGCAGCTTCCTCCAGGTAGCTTTGATTAGTTTAAAGTAAGAAGTCCATTACACATGTCTTCACTCTGTCTCTTCTCAGGGACTGCTACCACCTGGGCATGCAGAACAACTTTGACCATCTCCACATACAATACAGTTTGCCAGAGTGATTAAAGTGAAAAAAGACGAGCTGAATCACATCTGCTGTAGAGACAAGGTGCTGACATCGTTACTCCTGCTTTTGTTAAATCCAGTTTTAAAACAGCATCTATTTATCTTATCTTCATGCTTTTATTCTATACCTGTCTTATTCTATTTTAGCTATTTTATTTTCTCTTTAATGAAGGTTTTGAATTGTTTTAACTGCTTTTTAATGTTTTTAATTTGAATTGTCTTGTTGTTGAAATGTGCTGAATAAATAAAGCTGCCTTGCTGTATTAGTTGTGACTAAACTATAGACAATCCTCTAAACAGGAGGTGGGCAATCTGTATGACATGTTCTACACCAGGAACTGTCTCCACAGAAGAGCCTACCAGCACAAAGTGAACACGATCATAGAGCATATGTGAGTAGCTAACCTTCCCAGGTTGGGCCGCTAACAACAATTAGCTTCTTCTGATGCAGCTCATTTCATTTGCTTCATAATTCACTCTATTATGTGGTATGCATACTTGCATAAAAGTCACACAATGTGCTGGGTATGATCCTCCAGGATCGCAGAGGCCTTTGAAAAAGCAGACGGGCATATCAAGATTGAAGGCTCAGGAGGGAAGGAGTTCACTCTCTCTACAGCCATAGGTGACATGGAGGCCTACACCAAGCTGACAGGTCTGTAGATACCACTGTGTGCTGTGAGCTTGTGTTTTAACATTAAAAACAACTGACAATTTTCAGAATTATTCTAAGGATTTTGATTTCTTACCTGCACACAAGGATCAACTATTGAGGCCCACAGTCGTACTATTTTGGCAGAAAGCACACTGTTTTTGGTGATGCCAGCATATTAATGCATAAGCAAGGAGCTGAGGAACTATATATCAAAACCTACGTTTAGCAGTTTAGTTACAACGCGGGCTGTCATCCATTAAAATATTTAATCGCAGTATTTAATCAATGATTGTCCATAGTTAACTCACAAATTAATCACACATTTTTTAATTTGTTCTAAATGTACTTTAAAAAGGATATTTTTCAGGTTTTAATGTTCTTATCAACATGGGAGCGGACAAATATGCTTTATTTATGCAAATGTTTATTCTTATTGTAACAATTCAAAACAATGACAAACACTGTCTAGAATATTCTCCAGAATAAGCTCAAAGGTCCCTACTGGTACTGTATGCTCAAAAAATATGCTGGGAGCGTAATATGGTAAACTCAAACCCATCAAGGGTCAACAGATGGGCATATTGTCCTGAATGTAATATTACTTGGTAATACTAACACAATGTAGTGTCCCACTTTACACTAAAAATGTATCTAAACATAGTTTTCAAGCAGCTCAACACAAAAACAGTGGAGCTTGTGCATTTCAGCAACAGACCCATTGTACAGGTACCTTGGTAAGGTAAATGTTAAGATGTAAGCGTTTGCTGCCTTTGGAGAGGGGGGAGGGGGGGGTTCTCAGCATCAGCCGTATGCTTGGCCAGCATGTGGTGTTTGAGACTAGACGTACTCCGTTGGTTACTCAGTTCACATCCACAGTACATGCAAATAACTTTAGTCTTGTAGAAAGAACCATCTGGAAGGGCTTTGAAGCTGAACTTGCCATTCAAAAGATCCTTTTCTTTATCCATCTATCCATCCCATCCTGATTTCCAAAACTATGGAGCAGTCCGAGGCCCAAATCACAGAACTTGCATGAAAAGGGATTTGCATTAACTCGTTATTATCAAGTACATTTTAACAGCCCTAGTTATAACAATAACAGCTTAGCTAGCTCGCTCACCACAATTTATAAACTAACACAAACATATATATATATATAAATCATATTTCTGACCACTGAGAGAGACAAAGATTGTCTTTACAGGCTCTCATTCACGCTACTCTAAAGAGTCAGAAGCCTCACTATTATCTATGTAGAAGACGTGGAAACAGTGTTGCAGTATAGAGCTAGTTAGTCCTTAAGTTAAATAAGGAACATTTAGGAAAATGTAAGGCTATATCCTAAAGGTTAAATAAAAGACACAACCATCTAAACTCTACATACTAGCAATGCTTTTACTGTAGCTCCATGCACATCGCTTTAGCACGTGGAGAAATCCTGAACTTTCTGTTCCTAGTTACTGTTGCTAAGCTACAATTGTGCAATTTGATTTAACAGATAGTCACAAATCACCAATCAGGCCAGCAAGATAATAGGCTCCCCAACAACCCCCCTAACAGAACTTCACACCTGGACAGTACTCAGGACAGCCACTATAATCTCCCACCTCCTTCACCCATCCTTTCAGTTACTGTACATGTACATTAATGTACATGTTAAATAATAGATGACAACCGGTCCCGTAAATAAGAAAGTTTTAATAGGTGATATACATGCCTAACTTTTATCCAAATTGTTTAGATAAAATTAATGTTATGGTAGTAGTAGTTTTATAGAATAATCATAAATATAAAGAAAAAAACATTTTCAAGAAGAGAATTAATGATTAATTGCATAGGCCTATTTATATTGCTTAATTATTTGAGTTCTGCCTCTGTTATCAATCAATAATTTATTTGTAAAACATTATGAATGAATTTGTGACCTTTTCTTTAGTTTGTTCTATACAGTGTATGGTTCTAACTCAGCTGTCTTTCACTCGGTTTGTCCTGTAGATCATGTGTTTGAACAAATACTCAACTCTCCCTCTGTGGAGCTGGCTGAGGCAAAGAAGATTCTAGAAAGGATCATCTCTCGAGACCACTACAGGTTTCTGGGTGAAACCAAGCCTAGACAAGTCCTGACCAGGGTGTGCATTAATGTCTTTGTGTACCTGTATTACATCACACTTCTGTTTGACACATTATACTGTATATTCTTACTGAGGCTATGATAACACTGAATATTACAAAAACAGGTTTTGATATAACATAGCTGCTGTGCTCCTTTTGTGGTTGATAAGTGCACATTGCTTGTTACTGTTGTCTCTATTATTTTACATTGAGGATGTGATAGCAGTGGGAACTAAATCATAGGATCAAATGTTGTTTGGACTACATTTACAAGAAAACAGATTTTGTTTTATGAAAACTACTTGCGTCCACATTAGCTTTTCCAGGTCATTTTCATAGAGACCCCTGCCCACAGTGAAACAGTCAATGAAAAATAGTCCTTTTTTTTTTAGTTAAATAATTGTTAAATAACAAAACTGTCTGGTAAGGGGCTTTTTATGGTCGCTACATTGTCTGACTAGATCGAGATGACTAAGTTGTCCTCTAACTTTGCTGCCATACAGAGTCCGTCTGTGACTGGACTACAGACACTGCTGGTTACCCTGCCAGTCCCCTCCTGCTCCCTTAATACAGCCAGAGTCCCAATATAGTTGTTGATATTTACATATATCTGGTGTTTTAACATTCATACACTCTGAAGAGTTTTGGAAAAGCTCTCTTTTAGTGTGGACAGAGAGCCATAATTGAAAAACAAAGTCATGTGGAAGTACTTTTACTGTGAGTTGTCAAGATGGAGGGCATTTTAAAGGGGTGCTATGCAGTTTTGGTCGCAGTTTTGGTTTTTTCGCTTTTTGCTGGGAGGTTTCTCTATAGAGCTCCCCCTACGACTTCGGAATAGATATTTAGCAGTAGTGATGCCGGGTAACGCGTTACTTGTAAGATTAGAGTAACGCGTTACTCTAATCTGACCACTTTTTTCAGTAACGAGTAATCTAACGCATTACTATTTCCAAACCAGTAATCAGATTAAAGTTACTTATCCAAGTCACTGTGCGTTACTATTTTTGTCATTTTCCTTAGTAAAATTATATATTGTTTTTGCTTTCTTCTTGCATCTCGGGGAGTGAAGTCACGTATGCGACGACAAGTCACGTTTTTAGCATGTGGACAGGTCACGTTTTCAGCATGTGGACAGGTCACGTTTTCAGCATGAGGACAGGTCACGTTTTTAGCATGTGGACAGGTCACGTTTTCAGCATGTGGACAGTTAGCGTGTACCACGCAGCGACACAAACGTAAACAACAATGGAGGGAGGAGAGAGATGCGCGTTTTCTAGCTGTAAATACAGTCACTATTTTGAGCTTGTGTCAGCTAAAGATGGCAATATTAAGGTTCGTTGTACACTCTGTGCTGGTGGCGACAAAGTGCTATCTAGCTACAAAAACACTACGTCAAATTTGAAGAAACATTTGGAGTCACAGCACTGCAGTCAAACTTACAGAGCAAGTCCCACCAGGTGGTGCAAAGCAGAGAGCAGGAGGTCCCCCACCACCCAAACAACAAAAGCTGGACTTCGGTGCAAAACCAGTAAGTGGGGGAGAGTTGAAGAAGTTGGTCGAGCAGTATGTTGTAGAGGAAATGCTGCCCTTAAACACGGTTGACTCGCCTTCGTTTCGTGCCATAACAAACAAGATCCCTACTAGGGGCCTACTGGCAATGCCGAGTTGCCTCACAGAACAGCTTTGTCACGGTTGTCATTTTTATGTTGAGGCGGCGGCGGGGTGTTGTCAGCAGCTGCTGAATGTAACTAATAAAGTAACTTGTAATCTAACTTAGTTACTTTTAAAATCAAGTAATCTGTAAAGTAACTAAATTACTTTTAAAAGCAAGTAATCTGTAAAGTAACTAAGTTACTTTTTCAAAGTAACTGTGGCAACACTGTTTAGCAGCTCCTATGTTTCCTCGTGTCTGACTCCTCTCTCGGTCAGTCTGCCGTTTCCTCTTTCTCTGTTCCTCCGACAATGCTTTCCTAGCTTTCTGCTTCTTTTTTTGCCGGCTCAGCCATGACGATAGTGTGAAAAACTCCATCGCTACCTTGTTAGTCGGTTCCTGAACGGGTGTATGTGTGCAGTGCTGTGAAGCAATCCGTTACATCGCAAGACCTGATATAACACAATAATTCCTGACGCTGAGTTGAAAAGTTGCAAGGGTGGTTTTTTAGCTCGCAGGTGCTAGGGGGGGTGAGAAAAACGTTGTTTTAGATGATGTTTTTATATTGAACTGCTTAATGTGGACATACTTTTACTGTGTGTTGTCAAGTCTGAATACATTTTAAAACTCATGTCCCTCACACTTCTCTCCCTCTCTCCTCCCTCCCCAAGGAGGATATTCGTCTTTGGAAAGACAAATTGGCTGCAGCCGTCCCTGAGGGAACGCTGAAACCAGAGGACTTTGTAGTTTTAGTGAGTTTTTAGTCTAATTCCTTTTACTTTACTTTTTTAAATCTTGGATTTTGTTGATTATCATTTCATTTGTAAGATGTTGCTTTCCTCCATTGGTATAGTTTACTTGGGAATATAAAAACAGACTTCTCTCTCCTCCTTTTCGTTTAGTTCGTTACTTTTGACTATGGAATGAATGACCAGGACCCCATCAAGAATGTGTATTTCTACAGCAAGAGAAACCGTGACACAGCATTCAACATCCCCAGAGACCAGGTCAGAACTAAATCAACCACTCTGTAAGGCAGCCTCTGTTATGTCATTATTCTCAACTCTATGCTGCTGTCATTCTTGTCAGGTGTCCAAGCTTCTCCCAGCATGCTTTTCTGAGCAGCTGATCATGGTTTACAGTAAGAAGAAGAAGACTGATGAGCAGAGTCTGGAGGCTGCCAGGAGGCACTTGGTCAAGTGGTGTAAAGCTAAGGGCTTGCCAAACCCTCAGGTAATATTTAGATCTAGGTTGTTATATACAGGACAAGTACTGTGTGGGGCCCTCAGGCTGGAGGTTCTGTTATCAATAACTAAGATAGTTTGGTCTATAGATCTAAGAAAATAGGAGAAAATGCCTGTAACAATTTATTAAAGCCCAAGGTGGCTAATAGCTTGTTTTATCCCTTAGCACCGTCACATAACACAATAGAGCTAGCTAGCTAGCTTATGACAGCTAAGAGAGAAACTGTCGAATGACACGATGGAAACCCCTGCAGGCAGGAACCAAACACGCCACGTCTACATCGAGGACAGAGCCTCTATATATGGGCTCTCACTCTTCCACCAGGCCACCCAGGCACCCTGGATTAAGGCATTTTGGCTTGAATGAATAATCATAAATATAGTCATCAAAACAGCAATTTATTTTCTGTACATGGACTAAAAACTTTCAGTCTAGTGGCCTGCCTCAGTAATGACAAATCTCTCACTCTGAACCACTCTTGTTAATACTCTAAACACTTTCTGTCTTTATTTACATGCAGTATGGAGAAATTGCAACACCATAAATCATCCCTGGGGGAAATATCCAGAACAATTCAATTCTATAAGGTGAGTATGAGCACAGTGTAGTACTAGACACCATTTTTCTCCAAAAACAAATGATTTCAGAGTACCAGGATACATTACTGCATGTTTGGGTCATATACTCAGTTTCTTTAGAGCCCTGTTCAACATTATACACATATCTTTGTTTTAGTTTGATCATCAAACACACTTTTAAGGGAAATGTCTCAGTGCTATTAAGTCATATCAATTCCAACACTTAGTCAAGTAGTCTGCAATGATTAAAACTCAATGAAGTACTGTGTAATTGCTTATTATATTCTTCAGTAAGTCTTTTTAATCACTGATAGTCTTTTTTTTTTGCAATGTCTTTGTTAAATGAAACAGCCCCAAAATCACCAAACCTGAGATAATCCAAGACAGTTTTTGATCAAATTATTGTTTATTTAAATGGTTTGTTCCAACAATCAACATTCTGGTTTGGTTGAAATAAAACCTTAATTCACTCATGTACATGTGAAAATATGCTGGCTCTATACACACTAAGAATACTGTTTATTTAAACAAAATATCATTTAGACAGAAATAAACAGTGTCACTAACCCCAACCCTTCCCTAACCCTGACCTACCTGATCTTAACCCTAGTCTTAAGCAACAACCATGGAGCCAGTGATGGCTCTGTGTCTTCCTGTGTCTGTAATGTTTATAATGTTATACAAAATTAGTTGACTTTATTAGAAATTTGCGTGGAAACCATTTGCCTTAAACGGTTTAAGTTTTTACACATGGTGCCGTAGGTAGGATTGTGAAGATCCAGGACTTAGCCAAAAAATGTGAACATCAACAACTTCTCAGTCCCTCCCCCCTTTCCACTAAAGCCCAAAACATCTCCTAAGCCCCTCCCCCCACAAGGGATTGAGACAGGTTGTCTCATTGGAACTACAGCTGCAGCTAAAAGTTACATAAGCCGCTTTCCAACCAAGTAGTTACAGGAACGTAGTTCTAGGAAAAGTCCACTTCTAAACAGATCTATTAACTACTCTCCCCCAAAACCATTTTTTTCCAATTGTATTCCCACTGGCCAAGTGGCCATAGGGACTGGTAGGAGGGGTAAGGGTGTGATGCAAGCACGGCAACGGTCTTTATAGTGTTAAAATCAGAAAACAAATACACCAAGAAAAGTATGAACTCAATACTAAATCTAATGTATATAGCATATTTGTCATAATTTAAACAAGTCTCCCGAAGAGAAACGTATCTCTCTCTCCCCCCACCTCTGCCTGCTGCGCTGTGGATGTGTGTGTGTGTGTGTGTGTGTGTGTGTGTGTGTGTGTGTGTGTGTGTGTGTGTAACGGCCAGCCACAGGACACGCTTGTGGAGTTTAACTCCGAAAAGACAATAAAAAATAAGAAATCTTATGATGGACATGTGTTGTGATATTTCAACAAACAATCCGTCAACGGTGAAATAAAAGCCTCTTATTTACGAGAGCGGTCTGAGAGACCTCCAGCTGACAGCGGGGTCTCTGAGCATGACTGGCCCAGCGACGAGCTAGAGGCCGGGGCAGGGGCCTGCTGGCTGTCGCCTCACTTCATGGAGCTTCTCAACTCTGAAAACTTTGAAGCAAATTGTCAATTCGGCATCAATTTACGCAAGACTGCCTATATTCCAAATCTAAACAGTTCATTTCTCGCTTAAAATGTTGTCAGAAGTGAAATTAGTGATGAATAAGATGGCGAAAATTGTTAAAATTGTCCCATTGTTGGTCTGTCTGTACCAGAAACCCGACCCTCGTTGACCTAGGTTCATATGCTGAAAAGGGAACAGAGAAAAGAGCCTGGCCTGAAGTAGGAGCTGAAAGAGTTACAGGAACTGCTGCCAGAGGGACTTAAAAATCCCCAAATTGGTCCAGTCAGAACACGAGAAAAAAAGGGTTCTAGGAATTTTATGTTTTAGGAACTGCAAAAATCCCTCCGGTCAGAAAGCGGCTTTTGTGTTGCTTAACAGGTCAAGTTGTATTAATTGAGTTTCTCAAGTCAGGTTACATAACAAAATCAGACTAGGTTATACTTAACAAAACTACAGAAAGAACTGCTCTACATGTTTTTTTCCTTATGACAGCCTGATTTTAAGATCAATGTACTCAATACATTAGTTCTAGTAAAACAGAAAGGATAACAATTCTCAGATTGTATTTTCCATCATGTTCTGCATGTATGTTCAGTCCCCCCCCCCCCCCAGGTCTCGGTCATGGTGCAACAATAAATGTAGACAAACATGAAGACTAAATCAACCATACTAAACTAAAACCCAGATAACATCAATGTACACCCAAAACATTAACAGAACATTATTAAAACACACTTTAACCAGGACAGAAAACAATCAGAACATGTTTTTTTTCTCCCATGAGCCTTTGCACCACTTCAGCCAAGAACAGTTCCAATGACCCCGCCCCTCCCATACAGAAACTTACCACCTTAGTTATCTCTGCTAAATATGATCTGTGCACTGCATACTTAAGCTGATTATTACAAACAACTAATGTGATTTAGAAATGAATATGGTTTTAAACAAAACATGAAAGAATAGTAGTGACCACTATGAAGTTTAATTACAACTACATCTGGGTTTACAGTGTATCCAGTATATATACACCTTTAAGCCCAGCTAGTTTGTGTCACAATGAGATGACGTGTGAGTGTGAAGCTTCTTTGTGGCCATCTAGTGGTTGGATTAGATTTTCTGGAGACCAGCTGACTCGTTTACCTTCAACATTTCTAGAGAAAGTGCTCTGACTCTTATTCTACCTCTGATAGTAAATAATGACAAAAGAGACATCACAACCGTTAATTTGATTTATCAGCATTTTATTATCAGCATTTATTGAAGTCCAGACAAAATGCAGATGTGTGGGTAATTAAGAGATTCCAATTGGGCTGCATGTCTTTGAAAAGTGGGAGGAAACCGGAGCACCCGGGGAAAACCCAACATACACGGGGGCCACAGTGCTGCCCTCACTCTTATAAAAGATGTGTTTGTATCACAGACTGGAAAAATAATGGACGCAGCATAGTGATGTCACCCATTGGTTTGTGAACTGCAGTTTTGTAGTGGGGAGTTTGCATTTTGGCTGCGCCATCTTGGGGTTTTGGAGCCAGAATTGACCATATTTGGATGACAGGGTGGAGCTGGGGAGGATGACGCGACAAAGAGAGTAAACAGGGACAAAGTGCTACCAAAGGCTGACCAGGACATTTTTAGGCAACCAAAATGTTTCAATCAACCTTGACGACACAGACTAAAGCTAAAAAAACAAAACTGAAATGAGCTCATGTTCATTTTTTATGTACTGTTATTTTATTTTTTTTAACCAGGTACTACTGTTTAACCTTTGTTGTAGTTTTCAGTTTAGTTTTAGTTTTTCTGTTTACTAACAATATTTGTCACTGCTTATTTTTGTTTTAGTTTCAGTATTAGTTTACTATAATAACCCTGGGCCCTGTACAAACTCCAAAAACACTTTTGGAAACTAGACTTACACATCCATTTTAAGAGTGTGCATTCATCTTGAAAAATGACCCATGTCATTATAAAGTTTTATGTTTTTCAAGATGAAAGCAAAGCAGAAAAGAAAAGATATTGAGGAAAGACTGAGGGCCAGATGTAATAACGCTTTTGCGCCCACTTCAGGCGTATTTGTTTCACAACGTGCGCCTAAAAGCATGGCGAGGTATGTAAAAACAGACCGTACTAAGGTAAAAGCGCAGACTGCCTGTCGCGGGGACTGAAAATAGCAAATTGTGCTTTTCCTTGTCATGCATATGCATTCATGGGAGGGTGAAGGGGAAAGTGGGAGTTTTCCATAAAGAGATGGGAGGGGAAGCGTAAAGTGTGCCTAATTATGTATTCCGCGGTATGTACAAAATCCGCCCGTGAAAGCGCGCCTCTATTTTGCGGTGAAAATTCTCCGCCTCTTAAAAGCAGGTGTAAACCAGCCGCAAGCGGGTTTCCTGGCATATGCCTCCTGGTGAAATGGCAGCAGTAATCCGAGCAAGAAGAAGACATAGGTCAAGGAGATGAGCTGAAAAGTTTCACACTTTTTCAGTTGAGTGAACACAAAATCATTAAGTGTTACAGATTAAGCAGCAGATTAAGCCATATAGTATTACAGTTACTGGAAGAACTCAAAGACGACATCGAATCTCCGACTCAGCGTTCACATTCCATTCCAGCAGTTGTTAAACTCCTCGCTACATTACTAATATTATTTCATACAGTCATAGCATCAGCAGTGGGAATATCGCAGTCTGCACTCAGCTGTATCATAGCACCAGTACTTAACGCGTTGCTACAGCACAATTTACGGTATAGTGGGCGGAGAAAGGCGCTGATTACCCGATAAACTGCAGGTTTGGTAAATACGACGTAAGCTGAAGTATCACAGCGTGCGCTTTCTGCGGGTTGGCCATGGCATTGATAACGCTATATTCACTATATGTACGCATATCTGGCCCTGAATGTTGGATACTTGTGTGAGCTAGTTATCCTGTGATCCTCGTCTGATGCTGGAGGTGAAGGGCTTCTTCAGAATCCTAGCCACGGCAGAGAACATCCCGATGATGACGGCGCTCTTCTGTTTCTTCTGATGCCGGGGTGTCGATTCACTCTCCACGGGAGCCACTTGACTGTTGAATGTGTCGACTTCACACGCAGGAGCTACTTTGTTGCTTTTTCTTCTGAAAATCCTCCTCACGTTTGTAACAAAGCTGGGTTTTTTATGTGTAGCTTTCTGCTGCTGTACTCGCAATTCCCTAGCAACCGCCTCCTCGAAGGCCATACCTTCAGACACGATGGCAGCTCGCAGTAGCTTTGTGGATCCAAACTCCAGACAAAGCTTCTTAAAGATGGTACGGTGGAGGTTTCCAACAGTTTGTGGGAGAGTAATACCGGTTTCTTCCACAATCCTCGTCAGATTCTTCAAAATTCCATCAAAGTTAAAGTCCATCACTGATGTCTTGCTGGAGTGGACGATGTGGTCCAGCAGCTTACCAAGGAACACAGCCAGAAAGGTCTTCTCTCCCTGGGATAACTCCTCTTTGGTAGTGGCTGGAGACACTGAGCTCACAGAAATGGTTAGGTCTGAACTGTGTGACTCCACTAGAGAGCCGATGGTACTCTCTGAGTTGAACTCCTCAACCACGCTCTCGTCGTCTGGACTGGAGGCCCAAGATGAAACGCTGACCAGGCGTAATTCTTCAGAAGGCTTAATCTGGTACTTCCGGACCATGCATCTGCTCAGTTTGTTGGCAACATGAAAAACCATTTGTTTAGTTGATTGTGGTGTAACACACTCAACAGATTCCTCCGGTGGTGAGGAAGAAGTTGACTGCGTGATAACGGCCAGTGTGCGGTTGACCTTCTTGGCCACCTCTTCTGCAACCAGCTGCAGCAGTTGTTCAGAGTCGTCAGAACTCTCCTCTACGACTTCTAACGCTTCTCCAAGACACTGGTGAAGTGAATGTCCAAGGCTGGCTTGGATATCATCCACTGTCACTGAGTGATAGTTATGCTCCCTTTGTGGAGATTCAATCTCGTCCCTTAAAAAGAGAAACAATCATATTTTAGTCAACTGATCTGCTCTGGGCAGTGACATTTAAAGCAACACTAGATAACTTTTCCCGCTTCGGTCCCCCTACAGGTTGGAAGCGGAATTGTCCATTACATTAAATTATATTATGCAAGTTTGCCAGATCGGGCAGCGGCTCTGAAGTTCGAATGAACGGGACAATGTAATGTAATGGACAATTCCGCTTCCAACCTGTAGGGGGACCGATGTGGGAAAAGTTCTCTAGTGTTGCTTTAAACACTTCCTACTGGTATCGCCCTCTGAACATTTTTCAGAACGTGAGGGATCAAACTCAACTCTGACATCTGATGATAGTATTCAGCACTAGAATCTGGAGTCGACATACAGTAATGCAGCGCATTCACAAGAACGGGTTCGTATGATATCCTACAAAATTCGGCGACCACTGGCTGGTCATGTAACGACCGGTCACATAACAAAAACACATAAGTTTAGCTTTTCTTAGCGGTTAAATTTAGCAGACAAAAGGTGACTGTGAGCTGCTGGTCGTTTCAGCTGACATTACAGTTAAGTTTAGGAGTGAATAAGTGAGCGTCATGCGGCACCGACAGTTAATTTTAGCACCAAAAATGACTAGTTAAGATTAGAAAAAAGATTGTGGTTTGGATTAAAAACACAAAAAAGCATTTCCTGAGTGAACATCTTTTGTTTGCCCAAGGACGCTAACTCTGCTCCCTGGGTTGAAAGGGTTGTGTTTTATGACCCAGCCATATGTGGAGTGCTTACAGTGCTTTCCTTTAGTAGCTATACTGTATGTACAAATGGTTCATGAGAACAACCTGAGTAATGATGCCTGAGAAGAAGATGGAAGTGAATAACACAGTTACTGTGGAAGCTTTTGACTTACAGGTACATTGTGACAGAAGTGTTGCTGGGGTTGCTGGCACTCTCCATGAAAGTGTGGCCCCAAGTCTTGCTATAAACCTGAGGTGCCACAACATCCAGGACCTTGTCGGAGACCGTCTGGACAACCTCGTGACACAGATCGGACAGCAGTATGACTGTGGCAGAATCAATGTTGCCAGCTGCCAGCAACAGCCAGTGTCTGGAAGAAGAGATTAGGAATGGTTAAGCCAAACAAACATCTAACCAGTGTTTACCAGCTGATTGATGACTTTTAACTTTGACTTACTCATTTGTCAAAAACTCCAAATATAACATGACCACTTCATCCAAAGTCTCTGATGTGAGCAGAGGCAGCTCCAAATCACTGCACCTATCCTCTCCTAGTTCCTCTGGTGAACTCTGACAGGAAGAAAAAACATCAGGCTGTAGAAACAGCCATCTTTTACTCATCAACTAAACACTTCTCCTTGGGATGGATTGTAAGAAAATCTGTGTTCATAATCTGACAACACTATTAACAGTTATGGTTGGCTATTGGTGCTGAGCACAATTCAAAAACAATCCTTGAATTCAATCTGCAAGCTTTAATAAACCATAGTAGACATAATATACCATAGACTAGACAATAGACCATATATAAATCTGTGCATTTCAAGAGCTTAGGATCCAAATACAACTGTTATACAATGTTGCCTTCAGGGGAAACAATTAACTGTTGTATATTTGAATATCTTACCATGATATCCATGTGGAGCGATGATGTACGGCATGTTTGTTCTGTTAAGTATCCTAATCTTTCCATAGTTGACTCTGTGAAGGTCTGTGTAGATGTGTTCCCTGTGCCTCTGCTGAGTTAATAGTGACTTTAGAAGAGAATGGTCATAATGGAGTAGAAAGCCATAATTCCACCTGTGGAACTGTAGAACATTCTATACATTCTACTTCCACATGTGTCACGGTTACACACACACAAACATACACAAACACACACACACACACACACACACACACACACACACACACACACATACACACACAACTGTTTATTTAAAAAAAAAAATCAATATCACACAATTTTCCTTTTTCATGTGAAAAGTTAAGTTCATAAGCAATAAAACACTCATTAGTGTATCGCTGCAGCCTTACTTAGTCTGGTTTTGCCAGTTACATAGGCTGACTAATGTCAGCTAACATTAGTAACCTTTAGATAGATACAGCTGTGTAACTGACATTACTTAGTCCTTTAACTGCCCTAATTGTTGTGGTTTTGGACATTTCTGTTGCCTGAGGCCTATTTCACAAAACCAAGATAAGGGATTAAGCCGGGATTTATCAGTTATCCTGGATGATTTAAGCCTTTACTCGGTTTCACGAAAGTGGAGGCACATAAATCACCATGGAGATTTATTCTGTGCAGCTAGCCTGCTCCCGACCAGGCTAACAGCCAGGATTTATTTAATCCTGGAGCCTTTTCTGATCACCCAGCAGTCACTCTAATCAGCGAAACGAATGTGTTCTTTAATAGGCCTAGTTATTCCATGTTTTTATATCTGATTACAGACGTCGGGTAAAGTTGTACTTTATCGTCACTTTTCAAATATGTTAATCTCACTGTTTACCACAAGTTTGTTGGTTTTATTATTATTTTCGATACCTTCTGAGTTAAATAGGAATAGTAAAATCATTTTTGTCAACATATTACTAATTGTTTGGACTATAGCCCAAATTATTAGTTTCAACAATCATCACCACGTCAGATTGACAGATCTATATTCTACATTTGGCAAATAAAGCGATTTCAATCCTGACATTTATAAATGTTCCAGTATTTATTTTAGCAACCATTATTACTTTTTATAGGTATTGATAGCCTTTTCATTACTGTTAAACTATATTGTATTTATGAAGACGTCTGCACTGTGTGTTTTTCGAGGTTTGGTGAATATATAAAGTTTAAATGGCGGATGAAGTTCCAAGGCTGTTTTCGATAAACTCATTAATATATGAACAATATATAAAGCTCCCTGGCTGCTTGTGTGTTTCTTCATTTACTATGGCGTGCCCGTTCATAGACGACGTGCTGGATGAAGAAGCACTACTACTGAGAAGGGCTTTCCGACGGGAAAGAGTTTTTCGGGACCGGTCGGACCCTTTGGCTTTCGACAACAGCCATCTGTATGAGCGATACAGATTTAGTGCTGATGGCATACGCTATCTGTGCAGACTGCTGGGTCCCAAAATTCAGCACCGCACATCTCGGAGCCATGCCCTCACCATCCCACAGACAGTGTGTATAGGGCTACGGTTCTTTGCTAGTGGCATGTTTTTATATGCAGTTGGAGATGCAGAAAATCTAAGCAAAGCCACAGTTTGCCGTTCAATTAGAACAATGTATTCAGCACTGAAAGGATTCTTGAACATCTTCATTACCTTTCCCGGACACAAAAGACCATGCTACATTAAGGAGGAATTCTACAAAATTGCAGGTGGGCCTAACATGAATTACAGATTACAGAATCGTGTTACTGTCACAGTAGGCCAATACTCATTATTTTGTGTTACAGGTTTCCCTAATGTTATAGGTGCACTGGACTGCACTCACATTAGAATAAAACGTCCCTCAGGTGCTCATGAGGGAGACTTTGTGAATAGAAAATCATTCCACAGTATCAATGTGCAGGTAAGTACTTATGTTGTCTGTCAACTGCATAGGCCTAAATTAATTCTGAGCATGAAATGACCTTGACACAACCTATTGCTTCAGATGATCTGTGATGCTGACTGCATTTTCAGCAATGTAGAGGCAAAGTGGCCTGGCTCGGTCCATGACTCCAGAGTCTTTAGGGCCTCTACAATTTCCCAGCGACTTTCACAAGGCAAGCCACAGGCATTTTATTGATAAGCACCTTGGACATCATGATAGTGTCAACAGTTTAACTATACTTCTTGTTCTAACTATTACATGTTGTGTTCTCAGGTGAATTCTCTGGTGTTCTGCTTGGAGACAAGGGCTATGCATGTCAGCCGTTTCTTCTGACTCCATTTGCAGACCCGCAGACAGCAGCACAGCACACTTACAATCTTGCCCATGCAAGATCAAGGGCCCGCATCGAGATGGCATTTGGCCTTTTGAAGACCCGTTTTCAGTGCCTTCACCACCTAAGAGTCACCCCAGAGAGGGCCTGTGACATCACTGTTGCCTGCACTGTCCTGCACAACATTGCCTGCCTGAGAAAGGAAAGGGCTCCCAGAGTAGCCTTGGATATGGACTGGGACAATGCAGCACTATTTCCAGACAGTCTCAACGGCAGGCTGGTCAGAGACCAATACGTTGCAAATTACTTTTGATTCCTGAATTATGTCTGTTTTATTTGGCTTTGGAAGCACACATTTGTTTTTGGTTTGTTAATTGTATAGAGTAGGCCTATATATCAAAGAAAAGACACCACAATGTTTTTTGACCTTTTTATTTTTTGGGAGATGTCTCATTTGTCTGCTGCGAGCTTGGGAGAAGAACAAAAAAAGATTAATACATTGTGTTACTGATATTCTTAAAGTATGCATTTAAATGATCATTTACTTCTCTCTCCAGTTTCTTAATTTCCAAGTTCAGTTTCTGCAGGGTTTTTCTTTTGATTTCCATATCAATATCCATCTCCCGCATTTTGTGTTTCTTTAATTTAATTTTTATCTCTGCCAAATCAATTTGCTTCTGGAGGTGTGTGGTGTATAGGGACCTGACCATTTGGGAACTCTGTAAAACACATATCAGTTATGACTTGGCTGCTGTGAGACTGGTCAGAGACCAATACTTTCTTAAATACAGCAGGAATTGTGCATGGTGTGAATTTGTTCTTCAGGGTAATACTTACTATGTTGGCAGGCTGAGTGTCTGCCTGCACAGGGTCTGGGTCCTATTAAATATATATTTGCTATGAGCACCACATCACTATTATCCATTATGTAGCCTATACTAAATAAGTATTTCCACAAGATTGACATGATACTGTACCTCCTGTCTTCTTGAGTCCACTGATATGGTTTCCTCCTCATCTTGTGCAGTAGATGTGCCTTCACCCTATACCAGATTCAACAGAATTGTATTGACAAAGGTTTGACAGGGGCCAGGCCTTGGGCCATTAATAATTAATACTCACCGGATCGAGGTCATCATAAAGGGGCTCCAGAAGACTGACAGTATTGCCAGACACTGCAAGACAATGTCAGACAGTCCACATGATATCATATGGATATCATATCAATGGTTGATTGTGTTTCATATTCAGGCTACTATAGGAATAATGTAGCCTACCTTGTATGAAGTGGGAGCTTTCTGTGGGTGGGACAGAGTCGGTGCAGGTCCCACCCTGGATCCCTTTAATTACAGGCCTCCCTTTGTTCATGTCAAGGGCCAACTCCTCTGCTGGGGTTAATCCTGGGGTAGCAGGGCCACCCCCCGTGCCAGACGTATGGGTCTTTTTTTTTACTGCTAAAATCAGTCAAAATAATATTAAATATGAGCAGTCACTGTATGAGTAGGCTAATCTATACACCTAATGTGTAGTACATTGTTTCACTAACAATTTATCTTAAACATTTACCAGTCTGCAAGATGTTTTTGTACTTGATTTTAACTTGCTGCCAGGTCCTTTTTTGGCCAGTCATGTTTGCTCTGTGAACATGAGTAACAGAAATGACATTAAAACCGCCAGACTATCACAACATGTAACAGCCTTGCACGTTAATAGGTATACCGAGAGAGAGAGAGAGAGAGAGAGAGAGAGAGAGAGATAAAATATAATTTGAGCATTTTAAATTAACGTTAGGCTACTGGGTAGACTATAGGCTACTCTATTTAATCTTCATGCTACATTGACAAGCCAATAAACTTCCATTGCTCACTTTTACGG
This sequence comes from Sander lucioperca, assembly GCF_008315115.2. Classification (NCBI taxonomy): domain Eukaryota; kingdom Metazoa; phylum Chordata; class Actinopteri; order Perciformes; family Percidae; genus Sander; species Sander lucioperca. The sequence continues at coordinate 1,633,933 of NC_050192.1, read as the reverse complement.
ACAATGAAATGTACAACTGTTAATCTCTGCAAATAAAGAGTAACTCAATGAATGGTGTTAATATAGCCCAACTGTTTCAGTGCAGTAAATATATATGTTTAGGGTAATAGGCCTACTTACGCATTCAGGCGGTCCGCGATGGTTTGCCACGCTTTTTCTCGCTGTTGTATTACAGCGGCCGTGTTTCCTTTTTTATTGATTATTTCTTTCACTTCCTCATATGTCTCCATGAGTATCTGCTGCTCAGTCTGTGTAAAGTATGCACAACACGTCTTCTCCATTTTGGCATCAGTAATTCTGTGATCGACCTCGCGGTCTTTTGAGGAAAGCCGTGGACGCGCATCTATCTGAATTACTTCAGCCTGGCTCAACCTAGTCGCTCCTCCTCAGCCTGGCTTGGCCTTCGTGAAACGCACCAAGCCAGGATGCACAGATTAGACTAGGTCAAGCCTCGCTTTATCAGTTATCCTGGATTTAGATATTCTGCTTTTGTGAAATAGGCCTCAGGACTTAGCCAAAAAATGTGAACATCAACAACTTCTCAGTCCCTCCCCCCTTTCCACTAAAGCCCAAAACGTCTCCTAAGCCCCTCGCCCCACAAGGGATTGAGACAGGTTGTCTCATTGGAACTACAGCTGCAGCTAAAAGTTACATAAGCCGCTTTCCAACCAAGTAGTTACAGGAACGTAGTTCTAGGAAAAGTCCACTTCTAAACAGATCTATTAACTACTCTCCCCCAAAACCATTTTTTCCAATTGTATTCCCACTGGCCAAGTGGCCATAGGGACTGGTAGGAGGGGTAAGGGTGTGATGCAAGCACGGCAACGGTCTTTATAGTGTTAAAATCAGAAAACAAATACACCAAGAAAAGTATGAACTAAATACTAAATCTAATGTATATAGCATATTTGTCATAATTTAAACAAGTCTCCCGAAGAGAAACGTATCTCTCTCTCCCCCCACCTCTGCCTGATGTGGATGTGTGTGTGTGTGTGTGTGTGTGTGTGTGTGTGTGTGTGTGTGTGTGTGTGTGTGTGTGTGTGTGTGTAACGGCCAGCCACAGGACACGCTTGTGGAGTTTAACTCCGAAAAGACAATAAAAAATAAGAAATCTTATGATGGACATGTGTTGTGATATTTAAACAATCCGTCAATGGCGAAATAAAAGCCTCTTATTTATGAGAGCGGTCTGAGAGACCTCCAGCTGACAGCGGGGTCTCTGAGCATGACTGGCCCAGTGACGAGCTAGAGGCCGGGGCAGGGGCCTGCTGGCTGTCGCCTCACTTCATGGAGCTTCTCAACTCTGAAAACTTTGAAGCAAATTGTCAATTCGGCATCGATTTTCACCAGACTGCCTATATTCCAAATCTAAACAGTTCATTTCTCACCTAAAATGTTGTCAGAAGTGAAATTAGTGATGAATAAGATGGCGAAAATTGTTAAAATTGTCCCGTTGTTGGTCTGTATGTACCAGAAACCCGACCCTCGTTGACCTAGGTTCATATGCTGAAAAGGGAACAGAGAAAAGAGCCTGGCCTGAAGTAGGAGCTGAAAGAGTTACAGGAACTGCTGCCAGAGGGACTTAAAAATCCCCAAATTGGTCCAGTCGGAACACAAGAAAAAAAGGGTTCTAGGAATTTTATGTTCTAGGAACTGCAAAAATCCCTCCGGTCGGAAAGCGGCTTTTGTGTTGCTTTAACAGGTCAAGTTGTATTAATTGAGTTTCTCAAGTCAGGTTATATAACAAAATCAGACTAGGTTATACTTAACAAAACTACAGAAAGAACTGCTCTAAATATGTTTTTTTCCTTATGACAGCCTGATTTTAAGAACAATGTACTCAATACATTAGTTCTAGTAAAACAGAAAGGATAACAATTCTCAGATTGTATTTTCCATCATGTTCTGCATGTATGTTAGACCTTGGTCTGCCTCACTGTCCAGACCTCATCAGTCCCCCCCCCCCCCCCGGGCTCGGTCATGGTGCAACAATAAATGTAGATGTGGTATATTTCAGTTGCAGCACTGTGTTGTCGTTGTATGGAGAAGGAACTTCGTAGACACTGCTCTTGATATAAAAAGATTTATTACATCAGAGTTTTCAGCATCAATTTACAGACCCATGGATATCTGGAGAGACGACCAACCCAATCTTCAAAAAGTCGCTCTAACTTTTCTTTGTGTGGACAATGTATATATCTCAATGCATTGTATCAACATAGGACGTAATTTTGTAAGTATATCATTGGACAGATAACTAACCAATCAATGCCTGTTATCTGGCACAACTCCAAAAAAGGTCTCTTCTGTCTTGGTGGGACCTCTACTCATGTTAACAATTTCCAGATGTTCTCAGTACATGTAGAGTAAAGTTCATGCATCCTCCTTATACCAAAAACTTAGATCACAATGGTAAATAGTCAGATACCACATAGACAAACATGAAGACTAAATCAACCATACTAAACTAAAACCCAGATAACATCAATGTACACCATAAACATTAACAGAACTTTATTAAAACACACTTTAACCAGGACAGAAAACAATCAGAACATGTTTTTTTTCTCCCATGAGCCTTTGCACCACTTCAGCCAAGAACAGTTCCAATGACCCCGCCCCTCCCATACAGAAACTTAACATCCTTAGTTATCTCTGCTAAATATGATCTGTGCACTGCATACTTAAGATGATTATTACAAACAACTAATGTGATTTAGAAATGAATATGGTTTTAAACAAAACATGAAAGAATAAGTAGTGACCACTATGAAGTTTAATTACAACTATATCTGGATTTACAGTGTATCCAGTATATATACACGGTCCGTGTACTTGGTAGCCAACGGATTTTCGTTTTGAAAGGAAAAAAACAAAAACGAAAAACGGCCAGTTTCCCAATTACCATTAGTAAATAGGAAAACAAAAAACGGAAAACAACCCATTATTCGTTTTTTGTTTTGATATTAAAAAACGGAAAACGAAAAACAATCTCGTTATCCGATTTTCTTTGATGTATTTGTAGATGGAACTCGGAAATTAAAATACGTGTGTATAAGTCGTATTCCTTAATTTTGCATTGGTATTTTTTTCGTGACCCGGAAGTTACTCCCGCCACGCCAAGATCCGCCCTTCAATAGCATTTATTGGCCAGTACCGCCTGTAAGATCCGTTCTGTGCATGCGGATAATTACGTAGTAGAAAACTAACAATGTCCCTGTGCGATTTGTAAAAATAGACTGTATATAAGTAACATGTGTCAACACTTTACGACCAAACATTACAACTTTTTTATTAAATCTTTTTTTATTAAATCTTTATTATATTCGAAACTTGTCACTGATCCAAAACAGTGTAGCGACATCGTTGTTGTGTTGTTTACGTTAATGTTTTTACCTTTAATACTTCGTCTTGACTAATAACCATAGACTGTCTATTATTAATGCGATGAAGTGTAAACGTACATAAGTGTCCTTTTGAAGATGGGATGACAGCTCTCCCAGCCACCACCGTATACCACTATTGTAGCTACATGCCAACGGCAGTAAACACTATAGTAGCTACATGCTAACGGTCATCTTAGCTGGCAATGTTGTTGTTAAATTCTCCCCAATTCCGGGTCACATTCCTGCTGAAACATGTCCGATTGTGTAGTGTTTGGTTCAGAAGCCTTTATCTGTGATTTTTGACGTTAGAAAGTGCTGCTTCGTTCCACTACAATCTAACGTTAGCATACTCATAGCTAACTATTGTAGCTGCATGCTAACGCGACATAGCGGAGCATATAGCTAGCTATTTACGTATGTAGCAGGACTTTGTACCGTAAAAATCACCAATAAAGGCTTCTAAACCAAATACTAAACAAATACAAATACAGTAAAGTGACCGGAATTAGGGGTGAAATGTCCAGCATTGAGCTACATAATAGTTTGCTAGGAGTTAGCTGGTCTCTCAGAGAGGTCTCATTTGTAGCCCTGTTTTTACCTGATACTTTCATAAAAGTACAAACACATGAAGTGAGAGGTATACACATGCTTAAACTTTATTTAAAACATGGACCTGAAGCAGGACGGAGTCATGACTTATAACACCAAAGCAAGGCTTCTAGCTCAGGCTAGCTAGCGTTAGCAAATTACCTTCAAAGTTGCAAAGAAATGACGAAACGTAAAATTTGAAGTCTTTATTTAATTTGCTACATGGTGTTGTACTGGATGGCCAGAGATGGCCACAGATAAAGGCTTCTGAACCAAACACTACACAATCGGACATGTTTCAGCAGGAATGTGACCCGGAATTGGGGAGAATTTAACAACATTGCCAGCTAAGATGACCGTTAGCATGTAGCTACTATAGTGTTTACTGCTGTTGGCATGTAGCTACTATAGTGGTATACGGTGGTGGCTGGGAGAGCTGTCATCCCATCTTCAAAAGGACACTTATGTACGTTTACACTTCATCGCATTAATAATAGACAGTCTATGGTTATTAGTCAAGACGAAGTATTAAAGGTAAAAACATTAACGTAAACAACACAACAACGATGTCGCTACACGGTTTTGGATCAGTGACAAGTTTCGAATGTTTGTAGCTATGACTATTGTAAAGATTTAATAAAAAAATATTTAATAAAAAAGTTGTAATGTTTGGTCGTAAAGTGTTGACACATGGTACAAACATAGACTGTAAATCGCACATGGACATTGTTAGTTTTCTACTACGTAATTATGCGCATGCACAGAACGGATCTTACAGGCGGTACTGGCCAATAAATGCTATTGAAGGGCGGGTCTTGGCGTGGCGGGAGTAACTTCCGGGTCACGAAAAAATACCAATGCAAAATTAAGGAATACGACTTATACACACGTATTTTAATTTCCGAGTTCCATCTACAAATACATCAAAGACAATCGGATAACGAGATTGTTTTTCGTTTTCCGTTTTTTAATATCAAAACAAAAAACGAATAATGGGTTGTTTTCCGTTTTCCTATTTACTAATGGTAATTGGGAAACTGGCCGTTTTTCGTTTTTGTTTTTTTCCTTTCAAAACGAAAATCCGTTGGCCACCAAGTACATGGACCATACACCTTTAAGCCCAGCTAGTTTGTGTCACAATGAGATGACGTGTGAGTGTGAAGCTTCTTTGTGGCCATCTAGCGGTTGGATTAGATTTTCTGGAGACCAGCTGACTCGTTTACCTTCAACATTTCTAGAGAAAGTGCTCTGACTCTTATTCTACCTCTGATAGTAAATAATGACAAAAGAGACATCACAACCGTTTATTAGATTTATCAGCATTTTATTATCAGCATTTATTGAAGTCCAGACAAAATGCAGATGTGTGGGTAATTAAGAGATTCCAATTGGGCTGCATGTCTTTGAAAAGTGGGAGGAAACCGGAGCACCCGGGGAAAACCCAACATACACGGGGGCCACAGTGCTGCCCTCACTCTTATAAAAGATGTGTTTGTATCACAGACTGGAAAAATAATGGACGCAGCATAGTGATGTCACCCATTGGTTTGTGAACTGCAGTTTTGTAGTGGGGAGTTTGCATTTTGGCTGCGCCATCTTGGGGTTTTGGAGCCAGAATTGACCATATTTGGATGACAGGGTGGAGCTGGGGAGGATGACGCGACAAAGAGAGTAAACAGGGACAAAGTGCTACCAAAGGCTGACCAGGACATTTTTAGGCAACCAAAATGTTTCAATCAACCTTGACGACACAGACTAAAGCTAAAAAACCAAAACTGAAATGAGCTCATGTTCATTTTTTATGTACTGTTATTTTATTTTTTTTAACCAGGTACTACTGTTTAACCTTTGTTGTAGTTTTCAGTTTAGTTTTAGTTTTTCCGTTTACTAACAATATTTGTCACTGCTTATTTTTGTTTTAGTTTCAGTATTAGTTTACTATAATAACCCTGGGCCCTGTACAAACTCCAAAAACACTTTTGGAAACTAGACTTACACATCCATTTTAAGAGTGTGCATTCATCTTGAAAAATGACCCATGTCATTATAAAGTTTTATGTTTTTCAAGATGAAAGCAAAGCAGAAAAGAAAAGATATTGAGGAAAGACTGAGGGCCAGATGTAATAACGCTTTTGCGCCCACTTCAGGCGTATTTGTTTCACAACGTGCGCCTAAAAGCATGGCGAGGTATGTAAAAACAGACCGTACTAAGGTAAAAGCGCAGACTGCCTGTCGCGGGGACTGAAAATAGCAAATTGTGCTTTTCCTTGTCATGCATATGCATTCATGGGAGGGTGAAGGGGAAAGTGGGAGTTTTCCATAAAGAGATGGGAGGGGAAGCGTAAAGTGTGCCTAATTATGTATTCCGCGGTATGTACAAAATCCGCCCGTGAAAGCGCGCCTCTATTTTGCGGTGAAAATTCTCCGCCTCTTAAAAGCAGGTGTAAACCAGCCGCAAGCGGGTTTCCTGGCATATGCCTCCTGGTGAAATGGCAGCAGTAATCCGAGCAAGAAGAAGACATAGGCCAAGGAGATGAGCTGAAAAGTTTCACACTTTTTCAGTTGAGTGAACACAAAATCATTAAGTGTTACAGATTAAGCAGCAGATTAAGCCATATAGTATTACAGTTACTGGAAGAACTCAAAAGACGACATCGAATCTCCGACTCAGCGTTCACATTCCATTCCAGCAGTTGTTAAACTCCTCGCTACATTACTAATATTATTTCATACAGTCATAGCATCAGCAGTGGGAATATCGCAGTCTGCACTCAGCTGTATCATAGCACCAGTACTTAACGCTTTGCTACAGCACAATTTACGGTATAGTGGGCGGAGAAAGGCGCTGATTACCCGATAAACTGCAGGTTTGGTAAATACGACGTAAGCTGAAGTATCACAGCGTGCGCTTTCTGCGGGTTGGCCATGGCATTGATAACGCTATATTCACTATATGTACGCATATCTGGCCCTGAATGTTGGATACTTGTGTGAGCTAGTTATCCTGTGATCCTCGTCTGATGCTGGAGGTGAAGGGCTTCTTCAGAATCCTAGCCACGGCAGAGAACATCCCGATGATGACGGCGCTCTTCTGTTTCTTCTGATGCCGGGGTGTCGATTCACTCTCCACGAGAGCCACTTGACTGTTGAATGTGTCGACTTCACACGCAGGAGCTACTTTGTTGCTTATTCTTCTGAAAATCCTCCTCACGTTTGTAACAAAGCTGGGTTTTTTATGTGTAGCTTTCTGCTGCTGTACTCGCAATTCCCTAGCAACCGCCTCCTCGAAGGCCATACCTTCAGACACGATGGCAGCTCGCAGTAGCTTTGTGGATCCAAACTCCAGACAAAGCTTCTTAAAGATGGTACGGTGGAGGTTTCCAACAGTTTGTGGGAGAGTAATACCTGTTTCTTCCACAATCCTCGTCAGATTCTTCAAAATTCCATCAAAGTTAAAGTCCATCACCGATGTCTTGGTGGAGTGGACGATGTGGTCCAGCAGCTTACCAAGGAACACAGCCAGAAAGGTCTTCTCTCCCTGGGATAACTCCTCTTTGGTAGTGGCTGGAGACACTGAGCTCACAGAAATGGTTAGGTCTGAACTGTGTGACTCCACTAGAGAGCCGATGGTACTCTCTGAGTTGAACTCCTCAACCACGCTCTCGTCGTCTGGACTGGAGGCCCAAGATGAAACGCTGACCAGGCGTAATTCTTCAGAAGGCTTAATCTGGTACTTCCGGACCACGCATCTGCTCAGTATGTTGGCAACATGAAAAACCATTTGTTTAGTTGATTGTGGTGTAACACACTCAACAGATTCCTCCAGTGGTGAGGAAGAAGTTGACTGCGTGATAACGGCCAGTGTGCGGTTGACCTTCTTGGCCACCTCTTCTGCAACCAGCTGCAGCAGTTGTTCAGAGTCGTCAGAACTCTCCTCTACGACTTCTAGCGCTTCTCCAAGACACTGGTGAAGTGAATGTCCAAGGCTGGCTTGGATATCATCCACTGTCACTGAGTGATAGTTATGCTCCCTTTGTGGAGATTCAATCTCGTCCCTTAAAAAGAGAAACAATCATATTTTAGTCAACTGATCTGCTCTGGGCAGTGACATTTAAAGCAACACTAGATAACTTTTCCCGCTTCGGTCCCCCTACAGGTTGGAAGCGGAATTGTCCATTACATTACATTACATTATGCAAGTTTGCCAGATCGGGCAGCGGCTCTGAAGTTCGAATGAACGGGACAATGTAATGTAATGGACAATTCCGCTTCCAACCTGTAGGGGGACCGATGTGGGAAAAGTTCTCTAGTGTTGCTTTAAACACTTCCTACTGGTATCGCCCTCTGAACATTTTTCAGAACGTGAGGGATCAAACTCAACTCTGACATCTGATGATAGTATTCAGCACTAGAATCTGGAGTCGACATACAGTAATGCAGCGCATTCACACGAACGGGTTCGTATGATATCCTACAAAATTCGGCGACCGCTGGCTGGTCACGTAACGACCGGTCACATAACAAAAACACATAAGTTTGGCTTTTCTTAGCGGTTAAATTTAGCAGACAAAAGGTGACTGTGAGCTGCTGGTCGTTTCAGCTGACATTACAGTTAAGTTTAGGAGTGAATAAGTGAGCGTCATGCGGCACCGACAGTTAATTTTAGCACCAAAAATGACTAGTTAAGATTAGAAAAAAGATTGTGGTTTGGATTAAAAACACAAAAAAGCATTTTCTGAGTGAACATCTTTTGTTTGCCCAAGGACGCTAACTCTGCTCCCTGGGTTGAAAGCGTTGTGTTTTATGACCCAGCCATATGTGGAGTGCTTACAGTGCTTTCCTTTAGTAGCTATACTGTATGTGCAAATGGTTCATGAGAACAACCTGAGTAATGATGCCTGAGAAGAAGATGGAAGTGAATAACACAGTTACTGTGGAAGCTTTTGACTTACAGGTACATTGTGACAGAAGTGTTGCTGGGGTTGCTGGCACTCTCCATGAAAGTGTGGCCCCAAGTCTTGCTATAAACCTGAGGTGCCACAACATCCAGGACCTTGTCGGAGACCGTCTGGACAACCTCGTGACACAGATCGGACAGCAGTATGACTGTGGCAGAATCAATGTTGCCAGCTGCCAGCAACAGCCAGTGTCTGGAAGAAGAGATTAGGAATGGTTAAGCCAAACAAACATCTAACCAGTGTTTAACCAGCTGATTGATGACTTTTAACTCTGACTTACTCATTTGTCATATACCCCAAATATAACATGACCACTTCATCCAAAGTCTTTGATGTGAGCAGAGGCAGCTCCAAATCACTGCACCTATCCTCTCCTAGTTCCTCTGGTGAACTCTGACAGGAAGAAAAAACATCAGGCTGTAGAAACAGCCATCTTTTACTCATCAACTAAACACTTCTCCTTGGGATGGATTGTAAGAAAATCTGTGTTCATAATCTGACAACACTATTAACAGTTATGGTTGGCTATTGGTGCTGAGCACAATTCAAAAACAATCCTTGAATTCAATCTGCAAGCTTTAATAAACCATAGTAGACATAATATACCATAGACTAGACAATAGACCATATATAAATCTGTGCATTTCAAGAGTTTAGGATCCAAATACAACTGTTATACAATGTTGCCTTCAGGGGAAACAATTAACTGTTGTATATTTGAATATCTTACCATGATATCCATGTGGAGCAATGATGTACGGCACGTTTGTTCTGTTAAGTATCCTAATCTTTCCATAGTTGACTCTGTGAAGGTCTGTGTAGATGTGTTCCCTGTGCCTCTGCTAAGTTAATAGTGACTTTAGAAGAGAATGGTCATAATGGAGTAGAAAGCCATAATTCCACCTGTGGAACTGTAGAACATTCTATACATTCTACTTCCACATGTGTCACGGTTACACACACACAAACATACACAAACACACACACACACACACACACACACACGCATGCACGCACGCACGCACACACGCACACACACACACACACACACACACACACACACACACATACACACACAACTGTTTATTTAAAAAAAAAATCAATATCACACAATTTTCCTTTTTCATGTGAAAAGTTAAGTTCATAAGCAATAAAACACTCATTAGTGTATCACTGCAGCCTTACTTAGTCTGGTTTTGCCAGTTACATAGGCTGACTAATGTCAGCTAACATTAGTAACCTTTAGATAGATACAGCTGTGTAACTGACATTACTTAGTCCTTTAACTGCCCTAATTGTTGTGGTTTTGGGCATTTCTGTTGCCTGTTTATATATTTCTGTTGCTGTTTCCTGTTTTTGTTGTTTATTCATGTGTTCTCTGTTCTCCCTTGTGTTGTCTAGTGTTGTGTCAAGTTTCTGTGTTTAGTTGATTTCATGTTTTCTGTCGGTTTTTCCTGTTTCCTGTTTTATTTTGATAGTCTGGTTTTCTGTCTTGTCTTGTCCAATTACTTCCTGTGTTTTCCCGCCTTTGTTGATTACCCTGTCTCTCCTAATGTGTTTCACCTGCTGTGTCACCTGCCCCTCATTACCTCATTACCCAGTGTATTTAGCCCTTGTGTTTCCCTTGTCTGTTGTCAGATCATTGTATGTCTTGTCGCCAGTTTATTTTCCTGTGTGTTTGTCTTAGTGTTAGTGTTCCTGTTTTCCTATTTTGTGACTTGGACCTCTTTTTGGATTTCCTTTTTTTTGCCTGCCTTTTCCAGGACTCCTTTGGTTTTGTATACTTTTATGTTTATTAAATCATCAAACGTTCCTCAGTTTCCGCCTCTGCATTTTGGGGCCGCATTTTCTCCAGCCTTCCGTAACACTAATGACTCTTCTAAACTTGCAACACTGAAACCCAAATTGCTCCTTAGCATCTCCATGCGTGTGTGAATAGAAGTTGCTTTTGATAAAGCATCAGCTAAATATAATTTAGGCTAATATATTATTTTCATTTTGTATCTACAGACCTTATATCCTGTTGGTTTATGCACAGTGAGAACCTACAGTTCTGACTACAGTTATGAATGAGGGCAGGGGCCGCCCCTCGGTACAGAATCACTGCAAAACTGATCAGTCATTGTCTGGCTATTGGCATAAACTTGCAAAGAATGGCACCACGCCTTGGAATAAGCCGTCATAAATAATACAGACACTGACAATACCCTTTCAACCCCTTGAATATACAACTATGTCAAATGAGAAACCGAACTGGGTAAAGTTAGTCATACTCCAGCATACTCCCAATGCTGGAGAAGTATAAGTTCTAGAAGGCTTATAAATGTAAATGGACTACATTTATGTAGCGCTTTTCTAGTCTTAACAGCTACTTACTGTGAACCACTTTTAATTAGTACAGGCACCATTCACACATACATTCGTACCATAGTGGCTGAGGCAGCCATAAAATGTGCAACCTGGGTTTATTGTCTTGTCCGGGGGACCCTTCGACATGGTACTGCAGGGCCAGGGCTCAAACCTCCGACCTTCCGATTGGTAGAGCAGTTGTCTACCAATTGGAAGGTCGTGATTTGATCCCAGGAACAAGGGCATTACCCTATTATCCCTACTTTAGCCTGATATTCAGCAAGGAGCGGAAACATACATAAAGTGCCTGTAAAGAATTTACACAATCTCTATTTGCTGGCTCGTCAAAAAAGCTGGAAACAAACAGAAAAGCAGAAACTGTTCCAATATGGTTGTTGAATTCTCTATTGAGTCTCTCTATACTTAAAGCTTTAGTGTGTAACTTTTTGATATTAATGAACGTCCGTTACATTCAAGCCGTTGCCAAATGAGTTGCTATAAAGCTAATTAAGACTATCAGCTCCACACAACTCTCTCTGGATTTCTCAGTATGACTATGTTCAGAAGATTGTGGCGTCCGGCGACTTTCCCGCGCAGAAACTCGAGTGAAGATAATGACCTCTTCTGAAGAGTCCATCATGTTTTTTTTAATCCTCCGTGTCCTCCTTGGCTACTAGCAACTGCGTGAATTCCTCATGGGGGCGACAGAAACTAAGCACTATAGCTATCTGCTGCCATCTGGAGCTCTCTGCAGTTCAATAACACACTGAAGAGCATCATTGGAAAATTGTGCACAGACAACTTTTACCTTGCACATAGACAACATTTTACTTTGCACACCGACAAGATTTTATGAGAAAAAGTAACGTGTTTGAGGTGAAAGTAGTGTATGTGCATGCTTTTTATGTGTGTGTGCTGGGTGGAATTAGTATATGTGCATGTTTTTGTTGTGTAAGGTAAAAGTGGTGTATGTGCAAGCTTTTCATGTGTGTGTGTGTGTGTGTGAGGTAAAAGTGAACACACACACAAAAATGTACACCCATTCTTGATATATGGCCTAAACAGCCCCTCATACTAGAACATAGTATTGGTAAAAGACCAATAGACTGTAGACTTCTCTCTTTCTGCACTGTGGTTGGTGCTAGACTGACAACTGAGCAAGCAAGCCAGGTTAGCCAGTCAGCCACTAAATTAGTAAAATGTAACAACGTTATGTTTCATTTACACACTTTTGTCACATCGTAAGAAAACATGAAGCAGGTGGAATCAGTAGCTAATGTTAGCTAACTAACCTGGTTCCTCTGCTCCCCACCGCAGGGAGACTTCTTTGCTGAAAGAATGGATGACAGCCAGAGACATGGACAGTAGTGGGGCGACTTGAGGCGACCCCAGTCAGTCTTCTAGGCCAGGTCACTACTAGTTTTTGGCCGTCTGCTTGGTGTGCAAGGGTCTTAACGGTCACAGGCGGTGTGCATTTCTCTGTGGATTGAGCGTTTTAATACTTAGTTTTTATATAGCACCTCGACCTGCTTTATAATAAAAAAAAGACCTGGAAATCTTCCTTTTTACAATACGGGACCATACCATGTATCAAATATAAGTACACAATGCAAAATAACTGGTAGCACCAAGAGCAGCATCACTGCTTCTTCCCACCATGTAGAATGTTTGCATATTTATTGAGTAACAGCAGCATTACACAGTAATATTCAAATCAAAGTTTATTTACTGTTGCATGACGTTAGCCTACTGGCTGAACACTGTTTATAGAGGAGACATATTACACCTTTCTCTCAAAGGGGGAGAAAAAACACTTGCTTATTAGCCCTTGCTGCCTTTACTGATAATGTGGGACAAACATAATACTCATTTCACAACTTCTTCATATGAGTGATGGATAATAAAAAAAAAAAACTCTAGCTGGTGTGTTTTTAACAAATATAATATAGTGTTATAACATACAGTTTGTCTCTGTCTGACAAAAATATATCACATATATATTCCCTTCTTTTGTTAGAAAATATTTACATAAAAGGTCAAATTTATCAAAGGGAAGAGAGTGAATCTCTAACGTTATGTGGGAACAGAGCTGCAAGGACATGATGTAAAAAAATGGCTCACCATAGCTTGACATAGTGACAAGTAAATACTGATCAAAAATCTTCAATACTGAAAGGAGAGGTGAATCATTTATAATAACATATATAATTTGAAACACGCCTGAGACAGTTAATCCATCACAATTGTCTATTTCTTTTGCTATTTTTCATCTACGTTACATTGTCACCAGTAATACTACGCAGAATGCTCCGACATCTGACATTTGAGTGACTGTCAACACAAGAAACTACTAAACTCAATTGGCATTACTATTTTCACAACAAACATCACTGCTAAATGTTTGTCTCTTGAACATGATTTCCTAACGACAGCTTGTGAATGTGATCCTATATATGAAATCTCAAATATTGGATGCCAGCTGCGTGCCAAAATAAAATATAACAATGTTAACTGTAATGGATTACCTGTCGTAACTAAGCTGCAAGTCCCTGAAGGATGATTTGTGTAGTGTACTCAAAAGAAAAGTCAAATCTGCCCAACAAGTAGGAAATCATTCTAAACGGGAACTTTCGGTTACACTTTACTTGAAGGTATCCACATAAGAGTGACATGACACTGTCATCGTGTCATAAACATTATAAAGAAGTCATAAAGTTTATGACATAACACTTCTTTTAGTGTCATTTGGTTTTTTTCATGACAAGTTATGGTTAGGGTTAGAGTTAGAGCTAGGGTTAGGGTTGATGTGTCATGACAGTGTCATGTCACTCTTATGTAGTGTTACTCTAAAGTGTTACCGAAGTTTCTTTATCAACTTGCATGTTGCTGTCGTGATGTCGGTCCTCATAAAAACTCAAATCATGCTTCCAGTCTGTTTTTATGCAAGTGTGAAAATTCATGGTTTAACTTGTCGACCTGCTGTAGTGATGTAGAAGTGTACTTCAGGGTGTGTCGGTACGTAGTGACATCACTGCAGGCTGTGGTTACAGGTGCACACTTCTGACCACGCCCAGTGTGTGATTGTGAAACAAGACTTGAAACGTTCAACCAGAGAAGGCAGTTGAACGGTAGATCCTAGACTGAACCAAATACACGTGTGGATGTTAACACGGGCGTAGGGCGCAGACGTCAACACTTTGGCTTCAAACACCAGTCAATAGACGGAACTGCAGTGTTTTACATACACTCTTGGTTTCCGATGTTAATAATTTCTCTCCAATTTCGGATCACATCGCTGGAACACGCCCGCTTGTGTAGTTTTTGGTTTAGAAGCATTTATTGAAGATTTATATCCGAAATGCCAAAATGAGGAACTTCTGGCGGAATTTCCAGCGGCACCTGAACAATCGCGCAAATGAAACGTCGTCGATATAGACTACGGCTGCAATGACGGACAGGAAGCCCAAGTGACGCCTATGCAGTATGTTTGTGTGTTGACATGTGTACCACAGATCCACAGTCCCCCTACAGGTTGTCTCATTGGAACTACAGCTCGCGCTCGAGTTTTTTTGTGATTGTTGCGGGCAAAAATCCTTGATTATGCGGCACGTTTTCTTAAAAAATGTGATGGAATACGTGGGATATTTAAGCAATTTTATGCGGTGAAATTGCGGGAACTTGCAAAAACTGCGGTTTCATCATGGCTTCATCGCGGGGTTTGCAGCTTTTTGATGATGTTCATGTCGCGTAATTACGTCACTTCATAACGTTCCCATGGCAACAGGGGAAAACGGCTGCTCTTGTGTGAAGTAAACGCAACATTTTTCAACTTTCTGCTAAGATATATGTGACTTTTTTGCAAAGAAAATGCGGGGATTATGAAATCATGCAAGCCCCGCATATTTTGCGCGGAAATCAGCAATTTATGCAGCGAAAGTGTGGCGTATTTGAAAAAATGCGGCCCCCGCATAACTATGCGGACTTTGGCTGATTATGCATTGAATTATGCGATCGAATAATCGCGTTTTTCTGGAGGGACTGATAATGTAAAGTAATGGACAATTCCGCTTCCAACCTGTAGGGGGACCGAAGCGGGAAAAGTTCTCTAGTGTTGCTTTTAAATCTTTGAAAAAAAACCCTAGTAAATCGACCTTTGCTTTCATGTGGATTAATTGAGAATTCAAATGTTACTCTGGCTTTTTCACCTGAATCCGGTTTTCCCATCGTGTTGATGATAAATTCTGACCAATAGCTCTATGATTAAGCATCTTATATTTTGTTTGCTAACCAAATGACGTTTTCCAGTTTAGTCCTGTCAGGCAGGACACTGGCTACTCCAAAACTCAACCCAAAGACATCTAAACACACGCTACAGCATTCATATTCATGTACAGATGAGTTATCCATAAATAAAAAAAAACTGATACGGCACACAACAGCCCAAAAGCTGTCAGAGAGTAAACAGAGAGATATTACAGGAATGATAAAGGCAGCATTACGAGTGAATGAGAAAAGCAGGATTTCAGATGATTTTCAAATTTTGAATGGAACTGATTAACGCGATTGATAATGATGGGAAAACAGGTTTCAGGTTAAAAATGGTGTTTTAACATAAAACACTTTTATGGAACTGAAACATTGAAAATAGTCTTAACCAGCCCGGCTGCCATCAGACGCCCGACTCTGGGTTTTATGTGTGGATATACAGATGTGTGTAAACCACACGTGTCCCTTGTCCATGATCTGGTTTTTTTTACGCAGAAAGTGTCCAAACTGAGGCAGAGACGAACACCAAAGCTCTCCTCTCATTCACACACACACACACACACACACACGCTGTCCAGAAGCAATGCTGAATGAAGCTGGAAGTCTGCCTGAAGCAGACAGACGAGTCCTTTTCCTATTCAGATGTGGCTCAGAGTTGGTTGGAGTCCGCGCCTCAGTACTCCACAGTCACTGCTTTGGTCTTGAGGTATTCCAGTAGAGCGTCCTCTCCTGTGGACCAGACCCAAAAAAAACAAAACAATATTCACTGGGAAGAATGGTGCCGAGGGACAAATCGTGGGACAAATCCGAATGAAATAATACCTGCTCATTATCTACGTTCAAACTAGGGCTGCACGATGTGAGGAAACTATCTAATTGTGATTATTTTGACTGATATTACAATTGCGATATTTTTTCAAGGATCTGTACAAAACAAAGATTTTTTTTCTTTAGTCTGTAGGCTACAATTTGTAGGCTGGAGCCCCACAATACTTAATTCAGAAGTGTTTGACACATGTTATGTCTTTAACAAACATTCATGCCTGTACTCACCAAGGTCTTTGCCAAAGCCGGACTGTTTGAAACCTCCGAAAGGTGAAGCCACGTCGGTCTTATTGTAGGTGTTGATGAATACTGTTCCAGCCTCAAGCCGCTCGCTCACGTACATGGCCTTGTTGATGTCGCGGGTGAACACGCCCGAGGCCAGGCCGTACTCGGTGGCGTTGGCTCTCTGCAGCACGCCGTCCACATCGCTGCGGTTTGCCAGAGGCACAGAGGACACCGGTTAGTACCTTAAACCGCACCACAGCACTGCAGCAACTCCAGCAAGATGCTTTTTTTATGACTCACCCATCTTTAAATTTGGACACCACCATGACGGGGCCGAAGGACTCCTCCTTGGCGATGAACATGTGGTCCTCCACATCAGTGAAGACAGTGGGCTCCATGAAAAAACCTGAAGGGAAATGACCGTACTGGTGATTAGCTAATGCTAACAATGATGCTAAAGCTTCTACAGAGAAGACCGAAAACAAGACCAAACCGCTCCTCTGGGTCAAATGCTGAACTGAGAAACTGACAGTCAATCCACAGAAAATGTATAAATTATCATTTTTATAATAAGCCTCTTTCAAAATGTATCTGTAGTAAAGTCAAGACTAGGGTTTGGTATAAACCGATACTTTTAAAAAGATTAAAAAAAATATATATATATATATATATATATAAAAAGGAGCATTCAGTGTTTGTATTTTATCCATCTTACTTTATCCATCCATCCATCCATCCAAACTTAATGCATAAGTGCCATTTGTGCAACCACTGTTTCGCTGTTTACCCAAAGCCTTTATGCCAAGGTGCTGGTATATACACATACCATACCCTTTGTTTTTGTTTTCTATAGGAAAATGCTGAACATACTTGTACAATTACAAGCTTGAACTTCGTACAATCTGTAAAATACACCAATAAAAAGAGTTTAAAGTATAATGTGCCCCCTGTATCCTGTGTGTTCATGTGACCTGACTGGACTGAAAATGAGTCCCAGTAGCTACAGACATTGTGCAGCTGGTGGTCAGGTGTGGTAGCCATTTTGCCCAGGGAGGCTCAGTGTGTTTTCTACCTGGCATGTCCACCTGTTTGCCTCCGTACACCAGCGTGGCTCCCTCCTTCAGTCCGACCTCACAGTACTCCAGCAGCTTGTCCATGTGGGCTTTGTGATTCTGTGGGCCGTGGTCCGTGGAGCGATCCAGTGGGTCTCCAATCTTCATCTTCTTCAGCTCTTCCACCTTAGAGGGAAAGGGTGGAGAAGAAACACAATGCTGCTGTGTGCTTAAAGGTCCTCGCACACCTTCATCTTTTTTCACACGTTAAAAAATAAATACGACCTCACCTTGTGTCAATCACGTTTATACACTGCCTCTGAAACTTCGTTGGTGGTCTTCTTTTTAATATGTGGCTACAGTATCGCTAGCAAAGCATCAAACTGAGCCAATGACATCATGAAGTAAACTTTGAGTTTGCTCCTTGCTCCATGCAATCTCAGGATTGGATGGACCCAATACTTCCTTTTTCTTTTTCTCTTTTTAAGAAGAGAAAGGACAACTAAACCATCCTCACTGCTTGAGGACTCTGTTTTGTGAAAAATTTCACAAAACAATACGGATTCATTAATACGCATCGGACTCAGTGTGCAAGGTTTCTGTGCGTGACCAATTTTTAGGATCACAGATACAAAAAAACGCATACACGATTTTTGGACTCAGTGTGCAAAGATCTTTTTGATGCCGCTTTTTTGTTTCTTTTGCTCAAACTGACAATCAAATTGCATTGTGGGAAGTGTAGGAGCCCAGGGACTAAAAGACTATGTTAATGTACAGTACAGTATGTACTTTACTTTTCTAGAGGAGGGCTTGTGTCAGGGTTTTGGCTGACTCACCACTCGGCTGATGAACTCATCATGAATGGACTCCTCCACAAACAGACGGCCAGCAGCGATGCAGTTCTCCCCCTTGTTGAAATACACAGAGCTCATGCCCTGTGGAGCAGCAGACACACAGACACAGAATCAAGAGCATGCTGTTTGATCCACAGTTTGCCGCTGAGCTCAGAGAAAGACGTTGAAAACAAAGTGCACATGCAATCAACGATTTTACTCTAACACTTAGCATTTATAAGCAGTATATTAGGGCTGCGAGGTATGAGGAAAATGTGCGCTATACGATAACGTTGTAAATATCGCGATACCTATATAACTTGAGATAAATAAACAGATATTAAAGTGTACTCAGTTCTTCATTTCTGCTGCTTTCAGTATTCTGCTAAAATACAACTAACTGCTTGTTGAATTTAAAACAAATGAAAGGAAATAACTTCAAACACTCTTTTAGGGAACAAATTGAACATTGAATTGAACATAAAAGTGATGTCATTTTCTGAACTTTCCAGACTGTTGTAGCTGTTCTATTATTTGCCTTTACCCACTTAGACATTATGTCCACATTCCTGATGATTATTTATCTAAAATCTAAGTGTGAAGATATTTTGTTAGAGCACCAATAGTCAACCCTAGAATATCCGCAATATTGATATCGAGGTATTTGGTCAGAAATATTGCGATATCTGATTTCCTCCCTATTGCCCAGCCCTTTTTGAATTAATCGATTAGTCTATAAAATGTCAGAAAATAGTGAAAAATGACAATCACAATTTCCCTGAAGCCAAGGTTAGGTCATCAAATTGGTTCTTCTGTTTAAAAAAAACTCTCCTGAACCCAAACGCATTCCATTTCAATCATATAATACAGAGTAAAAAAAAGATCAAATCCTCACAATCACGTGACTGGAACCACAAACGTACCGTTAATACCGAATACACTGTTGGAGGTGAAGTTTCTGTCAACTGAAAAATGTCTCCATTGACTAATTGCTTCATCACTAACATGGCGTAAAGGTTAACAGGCCCTGTTCCCTCTCCCTCTGTGAGTGCCGCTCTCTCACCATGCGAACCGCCTTGTCCATGTCACAGTCGCTGAAGATGATGAGAGGCGACTTCCCTCCCAGCTCCAGAGAAACCTTCTTCAGGTTGCTGAGCGCACAGCTGCGACGAGAGATCACAAAGAAACGGGACATGAACTTTTCACCTGGCAGGCAAGTCAACAAAGCCAGGAGTGGGTCAGGTCGTACCTCTTCATGATCTGTTTGCCGATAGGTGTGGAGCCGGTGAAGCCCAGCTTGCGGATGTCTGGGTGGTCACACAAGCGCTGTCCCACCATTCCACCTGGAGGAGAGAACAGGATTAGCAAGGTGCATTTTGGTAGCCTGACAAGCCAGACCCACATCAAGATGTTGGGTCTGGGAACACACCATTGGCAGGGCTCAATCCGAGGGGCGGGATAAACGGTTGTCTTTCAAATTGAAATTCCCTCTGCACGCAATAAGACAGCACCACAACCAACCAGAGCAACGAAGAAGGTCCCACGCGTTTTCTCACCAGCGGAGCTAGATGATAGATTAAACTTTTGCCGTATCCGGTCAGCAAAACTCCAAACACAGATTCCTTTTTAAAGAATGACTTCAGTGCCGGAATTCACGCGGAACCGTCGCAACTCTGCCGTCATTATGTTAAGCCCGCCCACCGACTCTATACACGATGTAACTGGCCTGACTAGAGTTTGGTTTTTCCAGCTCGCAAGCCAACAGAGAGTTGCTAGACGACCCTGACTGCAAATTACATTTGCTGCTGCTAGGGTGCGTCTAGATTTCTAGGCTAGCATTTTGGATCTATAAGAAAGCTTTTAAAGTAGGAGTCGGAAGTATCAAAGTGGCAGCAATGCTCAGAGATGATTGGATTCTCCAACACTGCTTCTGTGCTTCCTTTTCTGTCTCTGTCAACATGATGCGTCACAAAAACAGAACACAGTTTAAATGATGTATAAGGCTGATGTTACTGTAGATTTTTCCTATTGCCAACTAAACCCATAAAAAGACTAAAATCAATCATCTGTCAAAACCTTCTGACTGAAGTGGCCGGGTTAGCTCAGTTGGTAGAGCTGGCGCACATATAAAGAGTCAGTGACCATGGGTTCCAACCTGCAGCCCTTTGCTGCATGTCATTCCCCCTCTCTCTCCTTTCATATCTTCATCTGTCCTGTGAAAATAAAGGCCTGAAAATGCCCCCAAAAAATAA
The DNA here is from genome assembly GCF_008315115.2 of Sander lucioperca. Classification (NCBI taxonomy): domain Eukaryota; kingdom Metazoa; phylum Chordata; class Actinopteri; order Perciformes; family Percidae; genus Sander; species Sander lucioperca. The sequence goes on along the minus strand of NC_050192.1, from coordinate 1,613,199 downwards.
ATGAAACTTTCTGACTGAAGACACAAAAGTACGTCTTTAAAAATGACTTGCAAATATATAGTCACATTTTTTTGTATACAGTAAGCTCAGCATTTTCATAAAACAGCTGGTCATTGGTTTTTATTAAACTTACTCAAACAGGAGGAATGAGTGCATTTGCTGGGGACTATTTTCATCATCAGAATTTATTGATCCCCTGAGGGAAATTGTTCAGTTGCAAGTGTATAAAGTAACATAAAGTAACATAGCTATAGTGCCAGAAATACAAAAAGTTGTAAGTGATACATTTGTATTTGTGGTAGTGTGTGTGTGGGATTGAGTGAAAAAATAAACTACAGTGTGTGTGTGTTCTTGGTAATGAAGGAACATGTCACCCAGTGCAACAGTGTGGCTCACTGATGTCTTTTAATCGTTTTTGGACAACAACGGAGCTCTGTGGCACAGAGGAAGAAGATATATCAGGCTTTGATACAGACAAAACTTATGAGTAGATACATTCACTGTTGCTTTTGGTCTCTTCGTGAAATTCGTTGACAATAATAAAAAATAAAAAAAAATCTTAAAAATGTGCGCTTTATAATCTTTGGAAAATGGAGCTCAGCGCAAATTCTTTCAGGAAGACTTCTAAATAACTTCAATCACCTCTCTCAAACTATTCAGCTGTTAAGAGGCGTTCACTTTTCAGTAAACCAACCAAAATTGGCCATGAAATTCATGATCCAATCACAGCATGGCATTCTGCTTTAAATGTCCTCTCTCCTTGCTATCAGCTGTCTTTTCAGGCAAACGTGCAACCCCTCCTCCTCCCCTTCCAGCTCCGGTCATCGTCTACCACGGCACCCTGAGTCCCTTTCCGGCAGACAGCTCCTTCGTTTGGTCTCCAGGTTCCTTCTCCATCATCACCAGTGTCTAGGCTCCATTGGGGGGGGGATATGTCTGGCTTCTCTACCCCTTTACAATATTTTTAACGATGGAGTCTAATCCCCAAAGACTCTGTACATTTCATATTATGCTTATGAACAATAAATCTTTGCATATCTGCAACGAAGTCTCTCCTGATTGAAATAGCAGATCTTGTATTCAAGACCTGTACACGTTTCAGGACATGTATGTTTGTGCAATGGTTCCCAACCTCTGGGTCAGAAACGCACAACAGGTTAGGGGATGATTACAAGACAAAGAAACAAAAATTCATCTACACAAAATGATTTTGTTCCTTGCAAAATACTGAGCCACGCACTGGATGTCAGGCAGTTATCCTTGAAATGTACTTCCGTTGATCCAGACTACTCTTCAACTGATCTGTTCACAAATTATAGATATATAACGTTTGACGAGGGGTTGCAAGTAGACTCTCCTTTGTATTGACAACCTAGCAACCTACGTTGGTTACCACTGGCCTATGAGTATGAGCAATCAGACTGTATTTGCACGGTTGACTTATGGTTTCTGAATCATATGTTTTCTTGACTGCATGACATAAGGAAAGGAATGTGGATCCTGTATTTGTGTTCATTACCTGAGCCTGGCAAAATGTTTATGACTCCTTTTGGTATGCCGGCTTTCGCTGACAGCTCAGCAAACTTCAGTGCCGTCAACGGAGTGACCTGTAATTATTAGAGTTAATGTATGAAACACAAACTCCTCTGACACTAGATACGATATGTGAGTCAAAGCCAGAGTGTGTGTGTAAGGTGTGCTCACCTGTGCGGGTTTAAGAACGAGCGTGTTCCCTGCTGCGAGGCAGGCAGCGCTCTTCCACGCCAGCATCATGAGAGGATAGTTCCATGGGATGATGATGGCACACACGCTGCCGCAGGAAAAGACACACACACAGCTCTGCACTCAGTAAAACACACGCAATATAGTCCAGTGACAATATTCAAATATAGGGCAGCATTTAGTAAATCCGGAGCTTTTACCCCAGAGGTTCTCTCTTAGTGAAGGTCAGATTTCGATTGGGCCTGGCTTGGTTGATGGGGATGGTCTTGCCCTGCAACAAAAGAAATGGCGTGTTCCTCTGGTTTTATAATCACTGTTCGACGTTTCTAAAACTGTCGTGAGCGTGCCTGAAGGTTAACCTACGTGGATCTTGTCACACCAGCCGGCAAAGTATCGGAAGGTCTGGATGGACATGCCTACGTGTGTCTTGAGGGCCAGCGTGTACACAGCTCCAGAGTCCATGGACTCGATGGTGGCCAGCTCCTCCTGGTGTTCCTCCATCAGGTCTGCGAGCCTGGAGGTAGGAGGGGTAAGAGTGAGAGGGCGCTCTCACTGTTTGGGGCTGGTTTGAGCCAGCCCCCAAAGGAAAATCACCAGCACCAAAATGACAAGAATTGAGAATAAAAAATAGCAATTCAAATCCTCTCCAAATGTGTTTAGTGACCCCAAACTTTTGGCCGGTAGTGTATATATTATTATTTTTATTTTTTTAGATCATGTAATCCCACTGGAGTCCTCTAGATGGAGCTACTCACTTGTAAAGCAGACTTCCTCTGTCTCTGGGGTTCATTTTGCCCCAGGGTCCATTATCATAGGCTTCTTTGGCAGCTGCCACTGCCCGGTCCACATCCCCCACTGAGGCGTAGGACACCTTACAGATCACCTGGTGAAAGGCGTAACGGTCACACACAGTGTCTGAGAAGGTTCTCAGTCACCCAGGTCATAGTTATCCAAGGAAGGGTTCAACGCCAGGGCAACTGGACTTGGGTAAAGGTGCTTCGAAGGCGTTTCGTCTCTCAGTCGAGAGAATTCTTCCTCCAGAACTGACGTCTTCGAAGCACCTTTACCCAAGTCCAGTTGCCCTTGCGTTTAACCCTTCCTTGAGTCGCACGCAGTCTAATAATTAATAATATGGCAGTAGATTCATGTGACTCACTGATCCATCAGTAGGGTTGATGGTCTCGTAGCTTTTCCCGTTTTCTGCATCCTCAAACTTGCCGTTGATAAAACACTGGGTTGGCATCTTCACTGTCATGTTGTTCACTTCTTTGGTTGCCTGGGTAACAGTACAAGCATCACAAATCAACCAACCACAAGCGCCTACCTTTGTGCATATCTTAAAATAGAAAAAAATCTTGAGAATCTTTGGATTTAGAACTTAAATGGGAGGATCTAAAGATAAATCGGCAGACTCGGGGTTCACTGAGACATAAAAGTGGCAGACTCACGTAGTCGATGACCAGCTCCTCCTCCTGGTCCTCCCCTCTCAGCTTGCGGACGAACATCTGGATGAAGTCCTGGAAGGTGGTAGCCATGTACACGTCCTCGTTCTGCAGCTGGACGCCGGCACACTTCTGCTTCACCTCCTCCACCAGCCTGACACAGAGACAACAGCGCTTCATCAGTGCCTACAGTGGCAGGGGTCTCTTTGTATAGTCGACTATTCGTGTATTTGACCATTAAAACTACTAATCGGTACGGCACATTATTGTCGAAAATATTCGTTCATCTGTGGTTTTAACATGGTGCAGTAATGGAGTAGTGGCATTGTATGATTATGTTTGATAATACTGTACAATTCCATTACTGTGCAATACCTGTACACTGTGCAATATCATTACTCTCATTGTCCAATATCTATTACTCATTGAATATGATCACCACTATTGGGCAATATTCAAATAATGCACAATAACCCACACTGCATCACACTGTATATAAAACCATATTTATTTTTTCATATGTATATAGTCTCAACTGTGCACCTTACCCCCCCCCCCACACACACACCTTTTTTTTTGTACTACTTATTTTATTCCATGTTGTTATATTTATTTTACGTATATGTTGGCACTGGGAAAGGAGTTGCTTTTAATCTCATTGTACATGTGTATAATGACAATAAAAGGCATTCTATTCTATATCAGATGTGTATGTAGTTACATCAGATATGCAGCAGGGGGCGCTGTGGGTAAACAAGTCATAGTTGTTCTGTGTGACATAAGACATAGTCGGGATCAATTGCCTCACATCCGGCGAATATGGGTGTACCTGGCCTTCCGCTCTCTGTGTGTTCTCAGACTCTATTCTTTTCGGGAAACAACAACCAACTTTGAGCTAGCAAGCTACACGCTGAAATGGCAAGTTTTGAAGAAAATTGCATTGTTTCTTTCTTACTCCACAGCGCTGTTGAGTAAAGCGTGATTTATGGTTCTGTGGAGGCTTCACACAGAGCTTTCGCCGTAGCCTACATAAGTGGCCTAATGTTTATACTTCGGAGCAAGTACCGACTCTAGAGTCATAGTGGGAGAAACTAAGTGTCTCCCCTGTTCTTTCTGACCACGGTGGGAAATCTGGAGCAGGAAAAGTTAACCCTCTCCTTGATTTCATGTTGTTTATAGAGAAGGAGAACCAGGAAATGAGTCGGGGGAAATGTGACGCTACCAAGCGACGTCCGTTGCCACAACGTGTAGTTACATTTTTCGAGAGGTGCACGTCAGGCTACACCGGCGTACGGTTGGTATCTCCATGTACCTACGTACGTAGCCATGGCGTTGATTTAACGCAGACGCATAAATCATGCTTAAGGTCTGGCAATGCAAGACTACATAAGACATGGCAGTGCAAGGTGTTAAAGCAGCGGGCATGGAGCGGACATTTTCTTGAATGCTAACCAGGAGTGCATAATAAGGAAAATAAATGAGGACTGCAGCGGCAGCGAGTAACTGTCAGTTTATCAGGGACACACAGATGTTTGATATTTTCTATTTTTGCACTTTATTTATGGTGTTTCATTGTGCTGAGAAGGTTCTAAATTTCTGTTTGCACTCTTTATAGACTATTTTCTGTTTACACTTGCCACCTGGAAAATAATCAGTGTCCTTATGAGAGCTGATTCCGCCGTGTCAGCCACTTTTGGCGTCTATTCATTTCTGACCGATCTCTGCACTGGCCTCCTCCCTCACCTGACCACATCCATGGAGGCGGCCCCGGACTTGAAGAAGTCTGTGGTGTCCTCAACGGCTGGGACATTGCTGAGGATGCCCTTCCAGATGTCCTGTAATAAATGAAAGCAACAGTCTCTAGGGTCAAACACCAGGTGGAAAACGTCAAGGTGAACATATCTTTCAAGAGAAGCAGAAGCTCCGGTATAGGCCACGACTAAACATCGTCCACTGACAGTAACTTGCCCTGATCTCCTCTGCCATCTTCTCTTCGTCAGCAGTCAGCTCCAGACTGGAGCTTTCCCCAGAGGAGAAGTATTTAGAAGCAGGGATCATCTTGCCGTCGTCAAACTGCAGGTTCTTCACCAGGAGCTGTGGACCAAACATAGAATGAATAAAAATAGAGGTCAGAGGAGACAACGCATACTGAGTTTGGAATGCGTGGTCACGGTGGCTGACAGGTTAAGGCGTTGGACTCAAAATCTAATGGGGTTTCCCCGCACAGCTTCGAATCCTGTCCGTGACGATATCTCTTGGGGTGGCAGTAGCTCAGCCCGTCAGGGCTTTCTGTGGACAGCCTGTTCACCTCCTGGGCACTGCCATGGTGCTCTTGAGCAAGGCACTGAACCCCGGGCGCCTCTCTGACATTTGTGCGTGTATAGTAACTGAGCATGTGTGTGTATGTGTTCTAACAGAGTATATAGAGTAATAAATTATTATTATTTAACTAACCTAGCATTACCTGGCAGCCTAAAAACCAGTGGTGTAGTCTATGTGATACGCAGGTATACGCAGTATACCCACTAAGAAAGCTCCAGGATTTCCATATACCCACTTAAAAATGTGCAATGGCACGTAACAACATACTTTCCATTATGATTTTAATATATTTTGAAATGTCATGTGTTTTTCTTCTTCACATAGGCTAAATAAAGGTATTTCCACTGTAAAATTGGTGCATAAAAGTGTGTCAGAATGCAGGAAATGGATTTGATGCTCCCGGACCCCCCACTATGATATGCACCCCCCCATTCTGGTCCATATATATATATATATATATATATAGGCCCATACATATACATTACAGTATACCCACTACAATACAATAGACTACACCACTGCTAAAAACCTACTGTATGTGGAGTGCAGCAGATGGACAGTCAACAGGGGCTTGACTCGTTCAACTCTACTTTTGTTTGTTTGGTCTGAATATTTGTTTTGCAGTGCGACAAACGACACAGACACTCACAGCTTTCCCATCGGTTCCATACAGCACCAGCCCGTTCTTGGTGACCAGGCCGGGCTGGGGCGCCCCCGCGATCTCCAGGGGCTGACCGGTTGGTAGCGACCCCCCCAACATGGACGAGCCATACAGGGTCACAGCCTGAGGAAGAACACACACAGAATCCCTTCAAACTAATATTTTGCGCGTTGCTAAACTTGTATTAACCTGCAGTTGTCCCGTTTTAATATGGTGTTACAATTTCAGGAAGCTCGACAGAATTAACCCAATTTAATCCAGTTTGTTTTAATGTCGTACTGCAGTAAGTTCCTCTTAATTCTACATGGGACTGTCACTACATGTGTTCTGCTGTTAGAGAAAATCCGATTCCACTCTCTTGTCTGTACCCTAAATATGAAGCTGACGCCAGGAGACAGTTAGCTTAGCTTAGCACAATGACTGGAAACAAGGGGAGACGGCTAGCCTGGCTCCACCTAAAGGGAAAGGAAACCTGCCTACCAGCACTTCTAACGCTCACCGATTAACATGTTGTATCTTGTTCCTGTAAGTGTAAAACGTGTTAAACGTGTTAAACGTGTTAAACGTGTTAACCGTGTCCTTTTTTACTTCTCCTGCGTAGCTACCGAGCTGTAGCTCTAAAGGACAGACCGTTCTTATTTTATGAGATGTCGGGCTCGTACTTGGGACTACATGGGCACAGAAAAGGCCCAGAGACTGTTTCTGGGCTATAGCCCAGAAACAGTCAGTGTGGATACAGGAGTCACATCTGTAGAACCACTGCGTCCAGTGTGTATGTCTTTAGTAAAGTGATTGGTGCTGTACTGCTCATACGTTTAGAGACAACTTGGTCATGTTATTGTGACTGCTATGTCATGTATGGTTGAGAAGAAGTCTTGTTTTTCTTCTTTGGCATTTATTTATTTGAATATTTTTGTAGTTATCTACTTTCCTGTTATGCCAAAAAAGTTGAATAAAAACGTTAATTTAAAAAGAAAGTGCATAGATTTTAGACTTTAAGACGTTCAAATGCCAATGCTCTAAAAGGGAAGATACATTTTACTATTGACAGGAGTAAATAAAGAAAAAATGCCTAGTTTAATGATACCACACTGCAACATACTGTATGTAACCCTACATTTGAACTCTTCCAGGACTTGTTGACACCATGTTTGAGTTACTAAATATCCGTCTCATCCCCAAAATATCAGAATCTATATCAGCCATACAGCCCTCTATCAATCTGACCTAGGCCTGTATCAATTATTACATAATTGGGTAATTACATTATTGCGGTTTCTTTGTTCAACCGCAATGAATTGCTCACATTCCCTTAATGCGTATGACTGGTAATTGTTCATTTTGTTTAGATATGCCAAATGACATGGGGGATATTGTAAGATCATATTTACTTTAATTATACTGTTTATGATAATAAAGAGGCGTGGTTTACTTCATAAGCTTTGTATTTTTGTCACTACATTATCTGGGTCACACAACAGTGACAGAACCAAAAGACATATCCTGGGATTCATTCAAAACGGGAATTTGTTTAAAAAAGTAATACATAAATAAATATTTTAAAAAATGTCCGTGAAAGGGACCATTTTATTTTAATCGCCATCATTTCTGAGACATTTAATTGTACGGCAAAATGTGCAATTGCTAACAGCTCTAATCTGGCCTTGCAATAGACACAGAGAGTGTGTGTGTTTTATTTGCTTGTGTGTTCCAGGTACTGCACCTGCCCATCAATGACTGTCCAGGCACCGGGGACTTTGTCGTGGCCTCGGATCCAGTTGTGGACGGCCTCCGCTGGTTGGGCCAGGTTGACCTGAGGGAGAGAGCGACACTGGAGTCAACATGCTGACGGCTCAGATGCATTTTCAGACCAGGTCGCGCACATTTCTGAGAATGAGAGGGAAGCCCAACAGCTGCCACTAGCTGAGCGCCACGTTGGAAAACTGACGCTGGACTAAAAAAACAACAACTCTGCACTAAGAATAGCACATTTAGATTCACTGCCAGCAACATGGCTCCAATAGGCAAATCAGAAAGCAGCTAAGGTCCGCCCCACCTCTGCCTTTCCTCTTGTAAGATAAACACTCGCCAGACACTCAATCTTACATGTTTAGCCCTGAACCAGTGTTGGAAGAAGTATTCAGATCCTTTAATTGAGTAAAAGTACTAATATCACACTGGAAATATACTCTGTTACAAGTGAGTCCTGCTTTGAAAATGTTACTTAAGTAAAAGTATGTAGGTATCATCAAGAAAATGTTCTTAAAGTATTAAAAGTAAAAGTGCTCGATCCTCACATTTTAGAAACTGGAAACGGTCCAAACTGTTCTGTCAATCAACTAAGTGTTAAATTGGCTAAGTTTACTTGTAGGCCTGTATATTGTTGGGTAGTTTAAGTTATAATAAAACATCAGATTTGATAAACTACATGTGTTTTGGGTGCAAAACATGATAATTTGTAAAGTAACTAGTAACTAAAGCTGTCAGATGAATGTAGTGGAGTAAAAAGTACAATATTTCTCTCTGAAATGTAGCAGAGTAGAAGTAGAAAGAGGCATGAAAAGAAAAGACTCAAGTCAAGTACATATGCAATATCCCTTTTTCTTTGTCCCGCGAATTCTCAAAGAAGTTGGACAGAGATCATTCAACTATAAAGCTCCTTCTGATTGGAATAATCTCCCTGTTTGTCTGAGATCTATCACCACTTACTTAATTAACTAACTTAATTGTGCATTCTTAAGACTTTTTCTGTTTATTTGTGCTGAAGACAAACTGCTTCAATTGTTCTTTATTCTTTTGGAATGGATTTATTATCCAGGCTATGATTGTATCTAATTTCTATTTTGTGTAACAGCTGGGGGTGTGGGCAAGCTGTCTGTACCTGTGTATTTGTAGTGTTTGTTTGTTATGTAGCGCTGTTCTATTTGAATGTGTTTTATAACTATGTATTTGTGTTTATGGGCCCCCCCTCAAAAATGAGATGCTACATCTTAAGGGGCTATCCCTTTCAATAAATGCAAAGTACCTCCAATTTGTACTTAAGTACACTACTTTGAGTAAATGTACGTAGTTACATTCCACCACTGCCCTGAACAAACAACATGTTGGGCTAAGAGTACATTCCCATGCTATTCTCTGAGTGAAGGTGCTGTTCACTGAGTAGCTGTCCACTGGGACACTGTCTGTGGGAAGCACCTCATCCAGGGTACTGGAATACTACTGTCCCCACCATTTCATTCAAACGTAATTATGTAAAGAGTGACTTAATGCAGCATTTTAGCTTAAAACACGTGCATTCAAACCCATACCACACAAGCCCTTCCCACCGCGGTCACCCTACGACCACCGACCTCTCACCTTGGCGTTGGATTTCTTCTGAATTCCTTCATAGCTCGCTCCTTCCTCTGTCTGGGGAACTCTTGGGGCCTTTCCATCAGCAATGAGCTGCACCGACTCCACCTGCAGCAGGAAACAGTGCGAGTGTGACACCTCCGTCTGTGCTGTGTGTCTGCGTCATGTATATTCATTTCTTGCTGACAAGTTCAAAAGATATAAGGGTAAGTTGGAACTAGGCATTGTGAATGTAAATGGACTGTATTTACTGTATATAGCACTTTTCTAGGCTTAACTACTACTCAAAGTGCTTTTCCATATTACAGGCACCATTCACCATTCACACACATTCATCCACTGTGGCTGAGGCTGCCGTACAAGGTGCCACCTGCTCATCAGATAAACATTCACACACTGATGGCGCAGCATCGGGAGCAATTTGGGTTTTAGTGTCTTCCCCAAGGACACATCGATATGGGACTGCAGGGGCAGGGATCGAACCACCAACCTTCTGATTGGTAGACGACCGCTCTACCTGAGCCACAGCCGCCCTTGTGGGAAAGAGCATGAAGATATGTCTCTACAGGACGACTTGATGGTTTACTCAACTTGAAAATGGTTCAATATAAATGCATGCTGATCATACACTCTTGATTACAGTCCTTTTGTGATCAAAGGGAGTAGTTCACCCAAAAAACATTAAAGTGCTCATATTATGCTCATTTTCAGGTCCATAATTGTATTTAGAGGTTATATCAGAATAGCTTTACATAGTTTTGTTGTACTGCACATTGCTGCAGCTCCTCTTTTCACCCTGTGTGTTGAGCTCTCTGTTTTAGCTACAGAGTGAGACATCTCACTTCTGTTCCATCTTTGTTGGGAGTCGCACATGCTCAGTTGCTAGGTAAGGACTACTAGCCAGTCAGAAGCAGAGTATGAGGGCGTGCCCTGACAGTACCTAGGTAAGGACTACTAGCCAGTCAGAAGCAGAGTATGAGGGCGTGCCCTGACAGTACCTAGGTAAGGACTACTAGCCAGTCAGAAGCAGAGTATGAGGGCGTGCCCTGACAGTAGCTAGGTAAGGACTACTAGCCAGTCAGAAGCAGAGTATGAGGGCGTGCCCTGACAGTACCTAGGTAAGGACTACTAGCCAGTCAGAAGCAGAGTATGAGGGCGTGCCATGCTAGCAGCTAGGCGAGCATTATAACGTGTGTTCCAAAGTGACCACGTTTGTCTCTGAAGTAAAGGCTGGACTACAACAGAGCTGTTTGGAGCAGTTTGTGAACAGAGTTTTCTGTTGGAGATGGTAAGTCCCTTTGGGGTGGACTTTGGGCTTTTTCACTTTGTAAACCTATAACGTGCACAAAAAAGATACATAACACAATAAAGGAAAGGGGAAAAGCCAAAAAGCATAATATGAGCACTTTAAATTCCAGGTGGTTACCATAGCCTTGATGCCCTCTGGGAAGAGGAAGCGGTTGTAGAGTGTGTCCACTGTGTCAGTGGGCTCCACAGCACACTCCCTCTGCAGCAGGATTGGTCCGGTGTCCAGTCCATCATCAGCCCAGAACACTGTGAATCCAGCTTTCTTATCACCGTGGATCAGGGTCCTGGTGACACACACATATACAGAAATATAACCAAGCCTTGCGTTGCCATAAACCACTTTGATATAAGATATAAAGTAGACCATAAGCCTGACCAAATGGAGCAGAATCAGATAAAGAAGAAATAAAAGCTGATTGCACCTGGAGGGATTGGGGCTGTTGATAAGACATATTCCTTTATGCCTGCATTGGACTAGTCTGGATCAATGGAAGTATATTTCAAGGATAAAGCCTGATATTTGTCAGGCTCTACCCCTCTCCTTCCGCTCTGGTGTGTTGCCGTTCTCAAAATCCCTCAACAACAACCTTCGAGCAAGCAAGCTACACGCTGAAAATGGCGAGTTTTAAAGAAAATTTGGATCATGCAACAAAGCGGGCCTGCATGGTTCTTTCGATGAATGATTGTAAAGCTCTACAAAGAATATGTTTACGGCATTTACTCTCTAAGTGGGACGATTTGGGGCCGATGTATCTAGCCAATTTAAATAGCTAATGTTACTGTATTGTGTGAACAGTTAATTTAAAATTGAATGTGTTGTCAGTTTTTATCAGGGTGCAAATGTTCCACCAAAACAAGTTCCTTCCCGAGACTATTTAGCAGAGCCACTGTCGCTGCGTCCAGAACTTGGCGCTGCCCAAGACGATTGTGATTGGTTTAAATAAAAAAATAAAATGCAAACAACCCAGAGCGTTATTTTTCTCCTATCCCAGAATGTATGTGTGGTGTAGCCAGACCTTACTCCACAACGCTGTGGAGATAGAGACTGCATGTGAGACTAGCATTGGACCAACCTGTCTTCTCCTGCAGGAGCCTGCAGTCATGTTGCTGTTCATTTTTTTTAAAACTTTGGACACAGCTAAGCTAGCTGTTTCCCCCATAGTCTAGTGAGTGATAACAGGAGCAGAGAGATATTAAGGGTGGAGAACAGACGGACTAGCAAGAGGAGGAGATAAGAAAACCTACTGCTACACAGACAGATAGCAGCAAACCCTCCTCTACCTCCACTCAGGACTCAGGGCCTGGTGAACTATGCACATTTAGCCTTTTAGTTTCTCTAAAGTACAGTTTAAAAAAACCATTAGAGGAAGCTAACTTGTGTAACTTTTATAGCACCCACTGTAGCCACAAGTAGAGAAAAGTCATAAAGCCAACACATTTACTCAGTAATGCCAGTTACAATTAGCTAACACAATATCTATCTAAAGTTTGCTAGACTATCTGTCCAATCTGAGTTTTCGCTCGCATGACTATTTTGCAGCGGCTCTGTGCGGAGCTTAGCACCGCCCATGACGATTCTGATTGGTTTAAAGAAATGCCATTAAACCAGAGCACGTTTTCCTCCCAAACCCCAAATGCTACAGGGGTGCCAACTCTGACGCGTTGGCCGTGAGACAAGTGCATTTTTACCCGTTGAGCCACTTGTGATCAACTAGTTATGCTTTCAGAGACGGTGAGGGGGTTCAAGAGTGTCTGTGGAATTTTCGAAATTTTCTCACATTTGCGATGCTACTTCACAAGCCATCCCAGGACTGCGGTCAAGCCAACCGACGCTCAGATCTCCGTGGTCAAATCAGCCGACGCTGAAATTGTAGTGCACTCATATACTAGTCCTTTTGGTAAATGTATTAAACGGCACAGAACGACGGTCTTAGCAAAGTTAGCGGTAAGATACACATGGGACTACTTCCGGTTTTCAAAATAAGGTGTTAAACTTTATATATAAAGTACACATAAAAATAAGATTATATCGATTATATATATATTTATATATGTGGATTATATTTTCAAGAAATAAAAACCAACATTTTTACTGTAAACATTTTGAGATTTTACAAAGTAATTGTCCCACATTTCTACCGTAAAATGACTTCAAATCTGAAAGTCGAGGTGCTAAAAATCTATTTTGCTCCATAAATCCAGTCAATGACTAAAATATTTGAGTTGACATCTCTAAAAACACCAATAATTAAAATCTAACAATTTAACTGTATGCATATGGAGGTTTTCCAAGTAAAGTCCAACATTTTAACTGTAAAATGACTTTAAATCTGAAATTGTAGGTGCAATAAAACGACGTTGCTCCATAATTCCAGGCAATGACTGATATATTTGAGTTAAGGACATCTCTGACTAAACCCTTACTGAAAATCAAACAATTTTACCGTATAAATATGGAGATTTTTCGAAGTAAAATCCCATACCTTTACTGTTAAATGACTAAAAATCTGAAACTTGAGGTGCTATGAAAAGACTTTGCTCCATAATTCCAGATAATGACACATGAGTACAGGACGTCACTGACTGCACCCATAATGAAAATTAAACATTTACTGTTCTCATTCTTTAGAATTGCAGTGGTCCTAGTAGATCCCTTTGGTAGACCAATGTTAATTTAACTTTGGGATCCTGGTCCCTACGCTGAGAACCACTGGGGTATGTGTATGTGTGTGTGTGTGTGTGTGTGTGTGTGTGTGTGTGTGTGTGTGTGTGTGTGTAAATATATATATAATACATTTTTTTTGTTGCTGTACAGTAATGATGCTGAATGAGCAAAAACAAAAAATTGCTTTTGTACGCAGCAAAATTTTGGTTGGCCACACCAAATCTCACTCCAAGATTTTTTGAAAAGTTGGCAGCCCTGATGCTATTTGGAGTAGCCAGACCCTCCTTCAGCGCACTTTGAAGGAGGGTCTGGCAAAGCGAGACAAGTAATTATTAACCTGGCCGAGCAGGGTCAACTGCCAAACCTGTTGGCACAGCACTTCTTTTTTTGTTTGTAGATTGGAACATTAATGGCAGGACTAGGGGGGATAACCAGGGGATGGGACGGTGCGTTAGGACAAATCTGGCGCAAAATGAACCTAAGGGTCGGGGCGGCGTATAGCTCACCCAGTGGGAGCGTGCGCCCCATGTGGGCTGGGCCCTTTGCAGCGGCGCAGGTTCGAATCCGACCTGCTGCCCTTTGCTCAAAATAGCACCACACTTCAACAGTAGCATAATGAGGGTCCCTACATGTAAAAGAGAACGTTTTAAGTGTACAGATTATTATAAAAAGATTATAAAGACAGTACCGTTCACGTATACAGGCAGGTGCCATCTTGGAAAAACAGTCACGATCAGTTGAACGACTAATGCCGAGCTTGAGCTATGTTACTGGTTACTGGATACACAGCGTTCGTCGTTCGACTGGTCATGACTGTTTTCCCAAGATGGCGTAAATAGAATTGACCCTCTGCTTCCTACAAGCTCAGTGTGAAACGTGGTCTGAGGACGATGTCCGCCACTACTGCCTAACCCGTCTTCCTTACCAGTTAATGGCCGAGGCTCCTCTGTGCAGGGGCAGGAGCGAGGGGTGGTAGATGATGGAGCCGTGCCTGGGGTTGTCGATGATGTTCATGGGGATGAACTGGGAGCAGAAGGGCAGGACGTTGAGCTCGGCGCCCACCGCCTTGTAGGCATCCACCACCTCCGGGATGGGCTTCCCCTTGACCCGCCAGCGGGGGAACTTGAACACCGGCGTCCCGTCCTTCTCCGCCGCCATCGCTGACAGAGAAGAGGAGAGTTTACTGATAAGTTTAGAAAGCAGAAAGGAAGTGCAACAGGGAATCTGGGGTTCATGGTTGGAGCCTTTACCCCAAGTGCAGCAGTTTTTAAATTGATTGCGGACATTCTTAGAAGAGATACTGGATTTCTTTAGGCTGATACTGATATTTTAGTGTTTATAAATTCTAATAAGGATGGATCAATATTTCATTTTACATAAGTATTTTCAAGATATGTACGACATCAGATTATTTGTAATGGGACACTGCTTCTAAATAACCTCAAACATCTTTGGCATTGCTGTACCGCAGACTTTCAAACGTTATATTAGTAATCGTCCAACATATATGCTGCTACCGATATCAGCCCAGCAGATTTACTGCTCTAGCTCTACTTCATACTTCAGTTCATTTCAATCGTTATATAACTGCTCAAACTTGCAATGCATGTGTAAGTAAGTCTGTTTTTTGAAACTTGGGCTCTTCAGCGATATGAGATCTGACTGCAAGGAAATGACCAAATCCATGTTACAGTTTCCACAATGTTAATACAGGCTTACCAACTGTCTTTTCAGTTTCACTTTTCAACATTGTAGCTTGTGAATGCAATGCTTTTTGGTCCATTTTACACTGTCCTTTTCTAGTCTCATTAAATGCAACCAAGAAGGAAAGTTGTGAAAAAGGCCTCTGCTTGCTACACTACATGAGCATTATGACAAAAAACACAGGTAACTAATTGTTCTCTGTGAAGGGCCATTTAGATAGCAGACGGTCAACCTTCACTGAGCATACTGTAGATACTAACTAAGACTACAATGGGAGCAGGTATTTTTAATACCGCAATATGTGCATTTTGAATATCACAGTATCATTCCTATGTTGATCTCCGGGAAGGGCTAGAAACTAAACTCGAGTGGGCTCAGACACAGAAGGTACTAGAATTGAAGTGAATTGAAAGAGGAAGACAGGCAGAGGTCAAGAGGCCGCTGATTGCTCATGATGATGCTTACTAAAAAACAATTGCATCATACCAAAGAGCGCGGCCCGATTGTAGACTTTTCACCTTAGAGGTAGGGCTGGGTATCGTTCAAAAATGTTCGTTACAGTGACTTCGATACAGGTTCCTGAACAATGCTTTTTTCAATACGAATTTTATAAAACAAAAACAAATTACAACATTATACATTTGGTACAAATCTTTTTATTTATATTTCAGCCCCTACTACTTGCGCCCCATCTCTGTGTGTAACGTAGAGTTTTTCCTGCGTGCCTCTACGACGTGTAGTGTTGGACAGCCAATCACCAGCATTATTAGATATTAGTAGAAGCATTATGCACGCTGATTGGCTCACTGACTCTGATGAGATAAAAGCTATAGTGTGTAGTTTCGGGCGGCCCCATGAGGAATTCTAAGTAATGACAACAACACTGTTGGTGCATCCACATGATACAAGCCCCCCCCCCCCTCCTCCATGCAGTTACTAGTAGCCAAGGAGGACACGGAGGATTAAAAAAACATGATGGACTCTTCAGAAGAGGTAATTATCTTCACTCGAGTTTCTGAGCGGGAAAGTCACCGGACGCCACAATCTTCTGAACATAGTCATACTGAGAAATCCAGAGAGAGTTGTGTGGAGCTGATAGTCTTAATTAGCTTTGTAGCAACTCATTTGGCAATGGCTGGAATGTAACGGACGTTCATTAATATCCAAAAGTTACGCGCTAAAGCTTTAACTCCTTAGGTATTGTAATTGGGTATTGAAGGACGAGGCATTTTTCGATACTCAATACTTTAGAGGCAATTCGGTCGGGTCCTAAAAAGAATTGAGTCGGGTACCCAGCCTTACTCAGAGCTGCATCTCTGGGCCACACAGGGCCTCTCCCCAAACAGACAATGGAGCCACTATCCCGCAGCTAACGCAGGATTAAGGCCTGTCTTTGTCCAGGAGCACTGTGGAGTCAACATGCATCTACCTCAGCCCCAGAACAGGCCTGTGATGACCCATAGAAAACCCAGGACATAGGATCATCAGAGGCCATCCACACATCCGAGATGTTCTGTCTTGTTTTTGTTTGTACAAACCCAATACAAAACTTTGATTCTGTTGCATTTTTATGTAATTTCTTATGGTGTAATTAGTGAACCAGATGATACAGCCATTTATACTTTAGAAGAAATTGAATTTCCAAACCGTTTTAGTCTCATTTTATCCTGATATCCTCTTTGCTGTTGACTGATTAAGTTCCTATTGTTTTACCTGATCAACAACTTTAAGTGTCTCCTGTCTGCCTTTGCTGTAGTTTAGTGTTAAAACAAACCATTTGCTTGGGTCACTGTTGGTGAGACCATTTGTTTTAGGGCCGGAGCCAAACTCCAGCAGAGTTCACACTTTATTCAATTTAAGGGCCGTCCAAACCGGTCCCAGTGTGTTCACACCTCATTTAAACAAAGGGCCGCTTTTCAATAGTTTGAGCAGACAGTATTGGGTCTATGTACTGTAAATCTACTCAGGTAGTTTTGTGAATGAATGCCTGTTGATATTCTGTTGCATTCTGTAACCTTGTATAAAACCCTGACCAGAAAACTCATTCTGGTCAGAGAGAATCCTACAGCTTCTTGTGAGCTTCTTTCTCCACTGCGCAGTGAATAAAACTCATCTCAACCAGCCACTGGATTGGACTTGAGAGATCTTTTTCTTAAGAGAAATAAACATGGCCACATCTTATGTTAACTACTGTAGGTTTTAATTTTCTATGTAGACTATTTCATATTAAGCTTTAACCTAGCAAATGAGCTATAACCTAGGAAATTAGCCTGTTTCTGGCCTATTTTGTACAGGATTTTGTCCCCACTTCTGTAAGCCTCCTTCTTGTTGTTGTCACATTGTCGGGGAGTTCATCCAGGTCTATAGCTGCAGCATCGAAAACACTCCTATGAGTGCAGAATTCCGGAGTTCCTTCCTTTACCTCGTTGGTCCATCAACAGGACTGTATTGGCATCTTTGAGCTCATTGTTTTGATTTGACAGCCTACTGAACCAACTTTAGTGTTCAGTTCACTCTCACTGCTCTCATCAGCATCATTTCCAGCTGCAGCAGGCAGCTGCTTTCAGTGAAAAAAACTCAAAAAAAAGAAGAAAATCCTGCACACTGATCTTGCTGCAGCATCACCATGTATTATCTGTGATAATTCCACAGCAAACTTTGGAATTGTTACAGCTCTACCTGGAAGACAGTAATGTGCACTCACTCAAGTCAGAGAGAAGGATAGAACCAACAGGTAAGAGAGAAGGGGGTTAACTCACCCAGGGGGTCGGCCTTGCCATCCTTGTCGGGGACTGTGAACACACCCACCACCTTGTGACCCTGCTTCCTCAGGTTGCTGTACACCTCCTGGCCGAACACGCTCTGGCCAATTATAGCTAGTTTGAGCTTATTCTGGTAATAATTCTGAAAAGGAGAGCAAATTTCATTTCAGCTTTTCCCAGTGTAAATCTGCAGTACTAGAAATGATGGGAAATACTCATCCACAGTTTGTCTCATTCATGCTGCAGTGCTTTGATATCTTTGTGTGTACACAGAGCTCTTGCTTCTCAGTGGAATAAGGATTTCCAACACTTTCCTGACCTTGTTAGTTCCATGGATGTAATGCAACTGGAAAAGCTAATGCAGAGCAGGCAACTGCAGGAGAGTGCCTTTAGCACTCAGGGGGCCACAGGAGGCCACAGAGGCCCACAAGACCCAACTCTTAAAGGGGCACTCCAGAAATGTTGTTTTGCACTTAAATGTACTAAGTGCTTGCGATTATTTAAAAAAAAAGTTTAGCTAAAGTTTAGCTAAAGTTCAATATTGTCTGTGTAACAGATAAAACATGTCATGGAACATTATAACATGAGACACCATCAACAATGCTCTATATTCTTATGTGAGGAACAGAGATATATCAATTTCCAACATTACTCCATCATTTATCTTATGAAAAAATAGTATTATATAATAATAAGAGTAATACATAATGTTAAACCAAATGTTACACCCTTTGAAATGCCAAATCAATTGAGTGCATCTTTAATACATGAAAAAGGTCACTTAAAACCTCCGTTTATTAATCTACAGAAAATGTTCCTACACCTGCTTAATAAAGGGACAGTTCAACCCAAAATCTAATATACATATTTTTCCTCTTATCTGTAGTGCTACCTAGAGATTGGCATGGTTTTATGTCAGTTAGCCTGATAGCTGGTTTGATTTGCATTGAGAGAGGATTTTATGGAAAGTACCCCATGCCAGTCTCTAGGTATGGTGAAGGGTATGTGATGATGTGGGGCTGTTTTAATTCCAAAGGCCAAGGGAACTTTATCAGGATGCATAGTATCCTGGATCCATGAAATAACTGGCCTTTAAAAATAAAAATCTGCCTGCCTCTATGGGAATTTAACATAGGGGTGTACTCACTTTTGTTGCCAGCGGTTTAGACACTATGGCTGTGTGTTGAGTTTTTTTGAGGGGACAGCACATTTACACTGTTACACAAGCTGTACACTTAATACTTTACATTGTAGCAACGTGTAATTTCTTCAGTGTTGTCCCATTAAAAGATATAGTGAAATATTTACTAAAATGTGAGGGGTGTACTCACTTTTGTGAGATACTGTATATATACTATATATTTGTTGATGAAAACCATGTGTAGCAATATATATTCATATTGAGGAGGTGGCGCATTGCGATGCATCGTGATATTGAATCGATTCGAATCGTTGACAGGATCATCGTAATTTAATCATAAGACCAGTGAAGATTCACACCCCTACCGGTTACCCAAAATAATCCACAGACCTGGTTGTGAGCAGTTTCATGTAGGAACTATTTTCTTTCTACCAAACTATTCCCGTCAACCATATCACCCATAGATAAAGATCGGATGTATCATTGGTGAAGTCACCCGTTGGTTTGTGGACTGCCGTTTTGAAGCTAGGAGTTTGCATTTTGGTTGTCGCCATCTTGGTATTTTGGAGCCAGAAGTGACCATATTTGGACAAAAGGGCAGAGCTTGGGAGAATGCCGCGTCCAAGCCAGTATTGTGTAAGGTTTCAAATACATAATATGTAAACAAATTAACGCTAAAAGAGGGAAAGTCGACGATTTTTAACCCTTCTGACCCGAGTCATCCAGCAAAGTTTTAAAGGAACATGCCGACTTATTGAGACTTTAGCTTATTCACCGTATCCCCCAGAGTTAGATAAGTCCATACATACACTTCTCATCTCCGTGAGTGTTGTAACAGTCTGACGCCCCCAGCGCTAGCTTAGCCTAGCACAGATCCTGGAGGTAACCGGTTCCAACTAGCCTACTGCTCTCAATAAGTGACAAAATAACGCCGACATGTTCCTGTTTACATGTTGTGATTTGTATAGTCACAGGGTGTACAAATAACAAGGTCACTATGCTTTTACTATCTAGTAATTGTTGACTCTATTACTCCAACTCTGAGTGAACTCCAGGTGAACTCTCTGCTCCTCACCACAGGGCTTTAGGTGCTGCTAGCAAATCACTCCGCCCAAGTAGCAGTGCTTCGCCTTTCTGAGAATATAGTTCCCAGTTTGTTTACGGTTAGAAGATGGCTGTGTCTCATGTGACCTTGTTATTTCTACACCCTGTGACAAATCACAACATGTAAACAGGAACATGTTGGCGTTATTTTGTCACTTATTGGGAGCAGTAGGCTAGATGGAGCTGGTTACCTCCAGGATCTGTGCTAGGCTAAGCTAGCGGTGGGGGCGTCAGACAGAGTTACGACACGCACGGAGATGAGAAGGGTATGTATGGACTTGTCTAACTCTTGGGGCTACTGTGAATAAGCTAAGTCCCAATAAGTCAGCGTGTTCCTTTAATAGCAGGTAAACGTCCACCTCCAGGTACTGGTGCCGCATGTACGGCAGTTAACAGAACTGGTTGGAAATCGGCCCATAGCTTGGTTGGTAGAAGCTTCGCTTGACCATCACTAGTTTAAGTCACTTCCGCATTGGATTCACTTTTTTCAGGCATGGAAGTTGCCCTTTGGTATCACCGCATGTAACTAAGCATACTCATGGACTAGAGGCTCATGCTCACAGCGCTCACAGCGCAAGATGTAAACATTAATGGCGTCCGCCTCCGCTGAGCTCTAACATTAGCTCAGGTGAGCTAGCATCATCGTTTAGCTACAATTACAGCTCAGTAGAGGAGCGTGTGCCTCTCGTCCAAGAGTAGGCTTCCTTCTGCGTGGTGATACGGTCGGCAGGTGTAGTTCGGTAGAAAGAAAATAGTTCCTACATGA
This sequence comes from Sander lucioperca, assembly GCF_008315115.2. Classification (NCBI taxonomy): domain Eukaryota; kingdom Metazoa; phylum Chordata; class Actinopteri; order Perciformes; family Percidae; genus Sander; species Sander lucioperca. Next base: position 1,592,251 of record NC_050192.1, on the reverse strand, counting down.
ACCTTCTCACAACAAGGTCTGCAGATTATCTGGATTAACTCAGTCATGATTTCTGGAAGAGACATTGCTGTTGAGTTTTTCAATGTATGTTTTTGATGTCTTCAGATTTCTTGTTGTATCTGGCCAAAGTTATTAAGTTCTTATGTAAATAACAAAGTTAGAAAATCAGGGAAAAGCATCTAGCCAATCAACACATCACTTTTACTGCAGGTTTGACAAACACCCATTATCACACCCCTCACACACACAAAACCCCCTCCCCCCACCTGCGCCAACAATCCGCGAGAAGGATGTGTGCCGGTTCTTTCAGAAGCAGAAGATCAAGGCTCCAGGACCTGATGGTGTGTCCCCCTCTTGTCTGCAAGTCTGTGCTGAACAGCTGGCGCCAATCTTCACGCAGATCTCCATCACAGGATTAAATGACGTCAGGCCTGTCGCCCTGACGTCTGTGGTCATGAAATCCCTTGAAAGACCGGTGTTAAGCCACCTGAAGGGCATAACGGGACCCCTGCTGGACTCCCTGCAGTTTGCCTACAGGGCAAACAGGTGGGCAGATGATGCTGTCAATTATGGGACTGCAATACATCCTGCACCACCTCGCCAGGATCCTGTTTGTGGACTTCAGCTCGGCGTTCAACACCATCATCCCTGAACTCCTACATCAGAAGCTCACCCAGTTCTCAGTGCCTGCCGCCACCTGTCAGTGGATCGCCAGCTTCCTGATTGACAGGCAGCAGCATGTCAGACTGGGGAGCATCTCATCCAAAACCAGTTCCATCGCCCCACAGGGGTATGTCCTCTCCCCTCTGCTCTTCTCCCTCTACACTAATGACTGCACCTCAAAGAAGCTGTCTGTAAAACTCCTGAACTTTGCAGATGACACCACTGTCATTGGTTTGATCCAGGATGGTGATGAGTCTGCTTACAGACAGGAGGTGGAACAGCTGGTCCAATGGTGCAGTCAGAACCACCTGGAGTTAAACCCCCAAGAAGACTGTGGAGATGACAGTGGACTTTGGGAGAAGTCCCATCCAGAACGACACAGTGTCCACTGTGGATTCCTTTAGGTTCCTGGGATCAACCATCTCACAGGACCTAAACTGGTCTCCCCACATTGACTCTGTCCAGAAAATGGCCCAGCAGAGGTTATACTTCCTGCGACAGCTAAGGAAGTTTAATCTGCCTAAGGAGCTGCTGACCACTTTCTACTCAGCCATCATTCAGTCTGTCATCTGCACCTCCATCACTGTCTGGTTTGGGTCAGCCACCAAACGAAACAGGGCCAGACTGCAACAGACAATTAGGGCTGCAGAGAGGATCACTGGAACTGACCTTCCCTCCATCCAGGACCTGTACCGGTCCAGGGTCAGGAAAAGGGCAGCAACAATCTCTGCATACCCCTCACATCCTGGTCACAAACTGTTCACCCTCCTTCCCTCTGGTAGGTGACACAGGGCACTGTTCGCCAAAACCAGCCGACACAGAGACAGTTTCTTTCCCCAAGCAGTCACTCTGTTGAACACTCAGAAATAGCCCCCACCCTTACACTGAACAAAGTCAATCAACTGTTCTGCTCATCTACCTCATGTATATTTCAATCTTACAATTACAATATTGTTATTAATATATTACCATTGCACTGAACTTCCTTGCACTATATTTATATTTAAATCTAAAATCTCATACTATACTGATATTGCACTATTCCTTCCCTCTCTTCAATTGTTATTGTATATTTCTTGTCAATTTGTCAATTCTATTGTATTGTTATACTGCATACTTAATGTATTTCTTACTGTCCTTTCTGTTTTTATTCTTTATATGTTAACTGCATGCTTCCCAGGGCCCACAAGCCCACCCCTGAACAACTGGTCATCGGATCTTTGCTGTTGGGGTTAAAGCCAGCCTCTCTGAGAAAAACTATTGGCCGCTGACAGAGAGCACAGCCCTAATTCAGAGTGAGAGAATCAAGTGTCTCCCTCCCATCTGACTGTACCAGCACATGTGTTAAGGAAGGAGGTTTCAGGTTTCCCATGCTCAGATCATCAAATGAATGCTTGGGACTAGTGGTCGAGACACTGTCTCAGGCTGCTTTTTGCAATGTGCTTCATAATGCATTTAAAGCCATTTAATCCAAGCAACGACCTACAGTAAGGTAGCTCCAAACACAATGGGGCTATCAAAACATTCCCCCAAAATAATGAATGAATGGGTACAGCCCTGCAGTAGCCAAACTACACGTACGTAAGCCGCTGACGGTTTACAGTGTGGAGCTCATATGCTGATGCAACTCTTTCAGATATTGTACAGTAGGCTAGCGTTAAGGGAGAGGGAGAGAGAGAGGCGAGCGGTCAGTAGCGTGGCAAGCTGGCACTGACACACCATCATGTTTGCTGTGTTTGTTGAAAATATGGCAGCAAAGTGACTAATAATGACCTGGATATGAACTGTGACTCACTGAACCGTTACCAGGACCCGAGCCTGGCTCAGTCTTCTTCGCGTCACTACGACCTGACATGCTATTAGAATGTATGCTACATTATATGTTTTAATGCAACGTAAGTATCGAAAGCACTATGGTGTAGCAAAAGCAACGTTACTCACGGACGAGGTGGAGAATTTCCTTAAGACTTGGCTCGCCGTCCACAACATAATGGCGGTGTTTTATATTATATAAAAATGTATTTTAAAAAAATAAAATCCAAATGCTGCAGAGTTTTGTCCGACCCGCTGCTGAGGTATGTGCGCTGCTGATCACACACACCTGCCTCTGTGGGACTATCAGTGTGTGTGTGACTGTGTGAGTCAGAGGAGGTGCTGTGTGCTTTGCTATGGGCTCGCCACAGCCAGCATGGATGCACTGTACTCGACCGCAGCAGAGTACGTGCTGCTTGGAACCGTACGTGCGCGTTCACGCGGCGCCTACGTTACTACTACCTCGTCCGCGCAGTCACTACATACTGACCCGACCGTAGAGTTAGCGGAGACGAATAGAGAATATTTGGCGTTAGTCTTTGCAAATGATGCTATGTTACTGTAGCAATGCAAACAAATTGACTGAATTATTGGTTTGGTGTTTATATTTGCTATTCATAAGCCAACTAAAGATTTGCTAGCCTAAATCAAAATTTGAATAATAGACATTTAAAAAAAGAGGTATTTAACTTGAAAAAATATACAAAGGTTTATTAATATATAGGCTATTTAAACAACTTCTTAAGCAAGCCCACTTCTAAATGGCTAATATTCATGTTTCCAACAAACACCATAGACTGTATAAAACTAGGCTCACAACCTGTAGGGAGCAGTGAGTGGTGGAAGAGTATTCAGACCCTTTAACTTAAGTAAAAGTACTAGTACCACACTGTAAAAAATACTCTGTTACATGTAAAAGTCCTGCATTGAAAATGGTACTTCCAGTAAAAGCATGTAAGTATCATCAGGAAAATGGACTTAAAGTGTTAAAAGTAAAAGTACTCAATGTAGAAAAAATCCTTACATTTTATTCTTCTGTACACTTTGGTCAACTTCTGTTGTTTAAACGTGCTCTATAAATAAAGTTTGATTGATTGATTGATTGATTGATTGAAGCTGGAAACGATCCAAACAGTTTTGAGTTTAATCAGCTAATCATATCAGCCATACTTGTAGGCCTGTATATTGTTGGGTAGTTTAATTTATAATAAAACATTGTATGTTATGAACTTCTGTTTGTGTGCAAAAATCTTAATGTGTAAAGTAACTAAAGCTGTCAGATGAATGTAGTGGAGTAAAAAGTACAATATTTCTCTCTGAAATGTAGCGGAGTAGAAGTAGAAAGTGGCATGAAAAGAAAAGACTCAAGTCAAGTACAAGTACCTCAACATCTGGACTTGAGTAAATGTACTTAATTACATTTCACCACTGGTAGGGAGGCAAGGCAGGACACACACACACACACACACACACACACACACACACACACACACACACACACACACACACACACACCCCTGTAGACCCGATAACCCCATGGCAAGTTCTGTTGCATTTATTTCACTAATTGGATGTCCCTTTATCCCATAAGGAAAATTAAACTATTCACAAAATAATAACGCTCATGTGCTGTTGCAAAACTGCTTTAGGGATGTCACTAACGTCTACAGATGAAAGTTCTTTGCATTTGTAACAGATGCAAGGGATGTGATCCAAAATGTCATATACCTAATTAAGGTAAGTGCTAAAAAACTAAATACAGCTGGGCGCCCGGATAGCTCAGTTGGTAGAGCGGGCGCCCATATATAGAGGTTTACTCCTTGACGCAGCCAGCCCAGGTTTGACTCCGACCTGCGGCCCTTTGCTGAATGTCATTCCCCCCTCTCCCTCCCCTTTCATGTCTTCAGCTGTCCTGTCAATAATGTCCTAAAAATGCCCAAAAAATAATAACAAAAAAAAAAATAAAATACAGCCACGATAAGTAAAAATACTTCTTTTTAAAAGGCAAGAACAAGAAGCACTAACTATTCTAATGAAGCACACCTGAATGTTGTATGGGTATTTGAGAAAGCACAAAGGATCCAAAGAGAAACCAGGGGAGCAGCTGTGATTTATTTGTGAATAACATCAAAAAGAGGACTAACGGTAAGAGCACTGGTGGTGGATGTTGCTCAGGTGGGGGTGGGGGGGAGGTTCCCACCTTGAGAAATCAACCCGGCATTTTTCACATCAGACAAACAAGGGTTGAGCAAACTGCTTTGGCATGAGGGGTTGATTCCCTTCCAACACTGCTGCTTTAATTACAAAGTGCTGGTTCTCTTTCGGTTAATTCCCTCGCTGCTACCACGGCCGTTCAATCACACAGTACAACTCAACGGAACCCATCCAGTCAGAAGAGTGTGTGGTGTTCAATTAAGATTACTTAACAAGTCGTGCTCCTGGACAAGAAGCAATCCTGGAAAGGCAAACAGGGAACATGCCCTAAAAATCTCTTAAACATTCTGGAGAATAATTGACTTTGTGTCACCACAGGAAACATAGTGGGCCAAATCACTGGTTGATGACTTTTCCACCGACAAGGTGCCAGCGCTGGAGAATTCAAACCAAAGAAAGAGCAACAGTGGGCTCAAATTCAAAAGACAAACCCATAACTCAATAGTCTGTTGAAGAGAATAAGCCCTGGCATGCTGTTGGGAAAAGATTCACCATGATTGTATTCACCGTAATTGTTGTCATGTCTTGTGGTTGCTGCTAAAGAAATCTTGGTAACACTTTACTTGAAGGTATCTACATAAGAGTGACATGACACTGTCATGAACACATGATACAGTCTCTAACCCTAACCCCTAACTCTAACCCTAACCTAACCCTAACTTGTCATGACAATCAATGACAATCAGAATGACACTTAATGACAGAAGCGTTATGTCATAAACGTTCATGACATTGTCATGTCTCTCTTATGTAGATACCTTCAAGTAAAGTGTAACCGAAATCTTATATCTGGTTGCTTTCGACTCAAGCCCGTTCTGTTTGTACTGTAAAAACGTTCCAGTAGTTTTATGGCTCAGCACTGGCACTTTGTTGTTCAAAAGCCGTGACATATCAAAGGAGGGTTTTGAGGGGGGTGGGGGGTTCCCCGGGACATAGGGCCCATGCTAGTGTTGCACACTTCACAACAGGTTACAGGTGACAAACGACAAGACATTCTTCCTTTTCACATCACAGCCTGGAGCGATTAGGTCACAGGAAGCGTATTCCTGCTCCGAACTGGACACCGTCACATATCCTATGAGAGGAGAGAAGAAAGAACAAAAGAAAAGTGAGGAATTACTGTCATCCTAAAACAAGTCCTATATGGAACAGTGCCATGTGTAGCATTTTGAAGGGAAAAAAAGAGAGATCTAAACGAAGGCCGCAGAACCAGAGAACCAACAGTTTGGTCGGGGAGTTGGGCGTGTTCGCTGTTGGGAGAGGTTAAGGGCGGTCCATACCAAGAACGATAACTAGAATGATAACTATAAATCTATAGCTTGAAAAATCGTTGTAACTCCAGTGGATGGTGGAATCCACACCACAACTATAACAACAACGACAGTGGAGAACGATATCGTCGGGATCACTTTCAGAGCCATTCGATGAACGACAGAAACACCGACAGCCAATCAGAATCCATCTGAGTTAACAACATGGCACAGCGGGGAGAGACACTGACAGCCAATCAGAATCCATCTGAGTTTACCACATGGCACGGCGGAGAGGGACACTGCGGAGTATTTCTCGTGTCACAGAAACCACAGAGAGGGAATGTTGTGTTTTAGATGTGATTGTCATACTGTCGGTGATTTTGTTCCGGTGCTCTGCACAGATCTGACACGCGCCCGCACGCTCTCATCCCCGGCTCTCTGGAGCGCTGTGCGCCTGCTGTTGCCTGGAGAAGGCAGCGGTGTCGGTGGTCCGGGAACCGCCTCCGGTCAGACTTTTTTGGCTCATAAAAAAGGTACCCAAATTCACAAATACGTAGGATATTACTACAGACGTTCCTGTAATTGCACGTCGCAACGTCTGCTGTGATGTATTATCATCAGCTGGAGCGTGCAGTGCGTGCTTGACGTCGCCGTTTGCAGAACGTCATCGCTCAGCAGTGTGGATGCTCACATCGTTATAGTTATGGTTAGAGTTAACGTTCTTGGTGTGGGCGGCCTTTTATGCTGCGTTCCATTCACCCCGGAACGCGGAGCTGGGAATGACGTCACACCCGAGTTGTATGCGTTTCATTCGCAAGTCGGATTTTTCATTGTGGGGTTAGCTCTAGCCAGGTAAGCCATTGTTGGCAATACCAGGTGATAACAACGCATTACGCTGTGTTTTTGTGCATTCAAACTGCGTAGCAACATGTCCACAGATAGAAGTTGGACAGGACTCTGTGTACGACTGATTTAGTGAGACACAAATAAGACAGAAGTGCTGATAAACTGTATGTTACTACAGCTTTTAGCACTGTTGGATTTTGAGCTCGGGGTACTGCGAGGTTGTCCGACTTCCCAACTCAGAAATCCAAGGTCAGGGGGCGTGTTTCCGACTTTGACCTTGGAAATTCCGACCTCCGAGTACAAATGGAACGCACCATTAGCCTTCAGGGCTTTCTGACAGAAAGCTGGGGTTTAGGAAGTCCGGTTACTAAAATATATATAAAGAGCAACAAAGTAAATGAAAGAAGGAGGTCGTGGTAGGTGAATGGGTAAAAAATAAGGCTTTCACCCAGGAGACTGGGGTTCGTGGCCTGTGAGAAACCAAAAGTCATTGTTGGCCTTCTTTCCGTTTCTTTTTTTTAAAATTATTTTTCAGTTTAGTTAGGTTTAGACAAAAATAAGCTGGTTAGGCTACTTCAGAAATGACTTTAGAAGGCAGACTTCTCCCATTTGGTCCTGTGCGTTATGCTAATAGCGACTAATGTAGCCTCTAGCCTCAATGAGCGAGGAGGAGCGAGCTACAGAGGTCTGGAAAGATGTTTAGTTATTGTCAGAACAGTTCTACACATGCTGACATGAGATGGCAACATGGCCAGGAACAAGTTCCTTTTGAACTGCTGTGTAAATTTGCTTCATCTAAACATTCTAAACAGCCCTATTCGCACGGGACTAGTATTACCTGGGAATCTCCAGAAATTGGTAATAATTGTGGAGATCATATGTGATCCTAATCCTGTGCGAATCTGCCATGTCCGTAACTGTCACGTAAAAAGTCCACCACAAGTTACCTACAACATTTCGCCAAACACAGAGGTCGTGTGATTATTTTGGCAAATCTCTGTGATCTGGGGTTGTGATTTTTGTTTTGTTTGCAAGGTTTTTTTTTTGTTATTTTTCCCTCTTTCCTGGTTGAGAATTATGGAGGCTGCTTTGGCCGTTATGAATGACACTTTTAACAGCACATGGGTGCGAAATTCGGCAGGCTCATCTTGATCCTGATTGAGCCTCAATCCATCAGGGGAGTGAGATCTCAAAAGAAGACGAGATGGATGACACAGATGGCAGCATGCAACAAGGAACATTTCTCCATTTTTCAACAAGCTCAACGGGAATTAAGTACCTTGGCATTATTATTAGTCGTTTTTGTGAAAGTCAGTAAAAACATCATGAGTGAACCTTTGTCCTGGTATATGTAAATATATAGGAGCCATGTATATTATGTTTGTTTATGGTTTATAGTTTTCACCTATTACGTAACGTAGGACGTCATCGGGGTTGGTCTCACAATAAACAGTCTATTTATACACCTGGACACCTGCATGGCGGAGGCTAGAGAGGGGGTGAGCTTGGGTTTTTGCATTTTCTGTTGACCGCAAGTTTCTCCACATTTACGTTCACCTTTTTGCATTATTTTTCAGGCAATTGGATTTTGTTTATTGATGTTTTCTCCGACTTTCAAACGAGCAATAAATCCTTGAAAGCATATCTCAGAGTGGATCTGAATTATTCTAACGGCACGTCATACAGGTGATTGTTCCCTAACTCAGCCTCTCGGCGGCTTATGGAGGTTGCAAAGAAGCCGCTACAAAATATGTAGGAGTGTTAGTGAATAGTAGTCTACCTGTCTCCACTCTGAACTCCCATGGGCACACAGTAGTTGAGCTCCAGTCTGGCGATGTTGCCGAGTCGCAGCACGATGCCCGCTCCGTACGACCAGCGAATACACTCGGCTAGCTTCTGAAGGTGTGCCCGCGGACCTTCGCCTGCACACACACAACACTCAACAGGTTACTAGGGGTGGGAGGAAAAAAATCCATACAGCAAAGTATCGCGTTAGTGGTGCCAATTTTATATTCAATTCAATGTTGAATTTGTTCAATAAAAGAAAGTTAGAAATGATTTCCTTTTGTTCGTTTTAAGTTCAACAGTTCAAAAATAGGTTGCTTACCTGTTGCATTTTATCAGAACACTGAAAGCAGCAGAAATGCAGAACTGAGTGCATTTTAATATCCGTATATTTATCACAAGTTATAGCATTACCGCGATATTCAACAACGTAATCGCACATTTTTCTCACATGGTGCAGCCCCAGCAGGTATCGAATGCATCTAGTGCTATTTTCGGCCCACCCACCATAGTTGAGGTTGCAGAGATTGCCGGCGTTGAGGAAGAAGTGCGTTCTGAAAAGGTCTCCAAAGCCGCCCTTGCCCGGTCTGAAGGGCAGTGGGGTGTAGAGGTGCAGACCCCCGGCCCAGTACGCCTCTCCACCCAGGTAGTCACCTGGAGCACACAGAGAGAGGGTTAAACCATCAGAAGCTGCTGGACTACACCGCTTAATGGGACACTACCAGTGGTGGAATGTAACTAAGAACATTTCCTCAAGTCACTGTACTTAAGTACAAATTTGAGGTACTTTACTTGAGTCTTTTCTTTTCATGCCTCTTTATCTTCTACTCCGCTACATTTCAGAGAGAAATATTAGACTTTTGACTCCACTACATTCATCTGACAGCTTTATTGGATGGTGACAGTGTTGATACAGACAGACAGAGAACATTGGGATAGAGAGGGGTATGACGTGCAACAAAGGTCTCCAGCTGGAATCGACCCTGGGACGCTGTGTTAGATGGTGTGCGTCTCAACCACTAGGTCACCAGTATGCTAGTCTATATCCACGACGTTCCACTTCCGGGATTGCTGCGGTGCCACCGGAAATTCTCTTTTCGGCCGGATGTCCCTTAACCTTCCTCTTCCTTTGTGTTGGCGTTCTAAACTCTGGTGGATTTCTGAGGACTATGGTTAACTGCTCCTCAGATCTCTGCAGGGTAAATCCAGACAGCTAGCTAGACTATCTGTCCAATCTGAGTTTTCTCTTCCTTCCCGAGGCTATTTTGCATTGGCTCTGCTGCTTGCTCTGTCTGGCGCTTAGTGTAGCCCAAGGCGATTGTAATTGGTTTAAAAAAAAAATTTAAAAAAATGTATGCAAATAAACCAGAGCACGTTTTTCTCCCATCCCAGAATGCTGTGTGGATTAGCCAGACCCTCCTCCGCAGCGCTGTGGAGGAAGGTCTGGCACTGATGCATTTCTAAAGTGTTGATAAAATGTTCTCTCTTTGCAATTAAGGAGCTCCTTGTCTGCGCTTTATCGTCTGGGACAGTAAGCCAGATGTCGCCTTTTCCCTTTTGACATAGATAATGGATTAACCATAGTCTCTATTTAAGAAACAGCTGATCATTGTTCCAAATTCTGGATTATTTTAACCACATTAACATTCTACATTTCCTTTGTTCACGTTTTCTATGACTGCAGGACTGAACAGTCTTTACCTTCACTCTGTGGTCCGATGCTGTACATCCCAAATCCTCGAACACTGGTGGGACCTCCGAGGTAGAACCTGGACAAAATACACAACTATCACTGAACCATCCGCTCAGAGTGCAGTGTTGTCATAAACCTCACAAATCTGCCATTTAAAAAACAGTGAGTTCATTAATAGCACAAAGTTCAAGCAAAAAGAGCACTTAAAACAATGAAAACGTTTGGGGTGACAAATGAGAACACATTAAAGGAGCGGGTCAGTTTAAATATATAGCTTCTTAAAAATAACCTTGTTACATTCCAGCCGTTGCCAAATGAGTTGCTGCAAAGCTAATTAAGACTATCAGCTCCACACAACTCTCTCTGGATTTCTCAGTATGACTATGTTCAGAAGATTGTGGCGTCAGGTGACTTTCCCGCGCAGAAACTCGAGTGAAGATAATGACCTCTTCTGAAGAGTCCATCATGTTTTTTTGCGACTTCAACGTGCACGCAAAGCATTCCGGGAAGGCGGCGCTGCATTTGAAAAAATGCTGCGCGTCCAAAAGCTGGCCGATGCCTATCTTTATGCAAATGAATCCGTTGGACGCGACTATCCAGTAGAAGTAGACGAAAATCTTTCAAACTGACCTTTGTTGATCTGAAATGAAGACAGATTCAGCAACTGTATGGCCTATTTCTCTCTTAAAATGTTTTCAGAACTATTTTAGTACAATATGAGATCGTATTCTGAACGAGCCGCCATGACACTCGATTGATTCTCGAGAAGCCAGACCCACGTCACGTGTTCGTCCAATCAGCTGCCGGTCAGGGGCGTGGAGCATCAACCATGGATGTATGACGTCGCGACACCACGCTTCAGTCGTGTCGCAAAAGTGGATCTGTACCGTTAGAATTCCTCATGGGGGCAACCGAAACTACGCACCATAGCTTTAAGAAGCTGATATAAGTTTTGATTTTTGAATGGATGTTTTATATTTGGAGAGAAATCCCTTCATTAATAGAGCCAAAATGTGTGGAAGTGGTATGTTGAGGTGTGGCTGATGTGTCAGAGCCAGATGACAGCTCTTGGGTAAATCAGACGCACCTGTCGGCGATGCAGGACGGCTGTCCTCCGATTGGACAAAGCATCCCACCCCACAGAGAAGCAGACAAGACCTGAGAGAACGCAACATGTTGCATTTTTACACCAAACCTTGCACAAAAAGTATTCAGTGAAACAGAGCTATTCATCTTCAAATAATTTAGTGCTGCTCTATCGCCCACTGGTGGTTCTTTAACGCAACTACTTTGTCTAAGAAAAGACCGAAGACCAAAACAACAAACTAAAAGATTGGTTGCATCTTTTAGAAGGCGGTCATGTTAAAAGGTCTGGAGGGACTTACCGAGTCCCAGAAGAGCCGCTTGTTGAGCTGCAGCTCAAAATCCTCTTTCAAGAAGCTGGCGTCTCCTCCTGTGTAGCCAGCCAGTTCCTGCAGGGCAAACACATCAAATGTCCTTGGTGGTAGAGAAACGACACAAAAAAATACAACTTCTGAAATTAGCCACAAATCTCTAAACGGCTGGCCTTGCTCTTCTCCCGCCGCCTATACTTGCTCGTAGGAGAAGTTAATGTCACGCTGCTATGAGGTGGTATCGTGTGTAGTATTGGAGTAATTTGAAGATTACAAGTACGAGTACATGTGCACGGCATTGGACCCATACCTGATAATGGCATCGGTATCGGTGCATCCCACACTTACCTGGTTGAGCCGGAATAAGGCACCCCTGCTGGGGAAAATGGCAGAATTCCTTGAATCGATGGACAGAGTGTGCTGCAAACAAACAAAACAGAAGTTGTGTTGAACTGGTGCGGTGGACAAAATGCTTTTATAGCCTTTATAAACATTTCCTGAAAATGATATCCATCAAAAGGCAAATATGGAAAAGAAAAGTTGTTTTTTTAAGAAGAGACTAATTGACATAAAACCAAAAAAAAAGTGTAGTAGGAGCTACAAAACGGCTCCAGGCTGTACCGAGAGGGCAGATTTCAGCGAGTGTCCGCTCTCCTCTCGCACGGCGAAGGACGCACTGCGTGCCAGGCAGCCCAGCTCCCTCCACACACCCTCCCACTTCAACGTGTGGTTGGTCATCCCGAGAGGAAACTGCAGGAGGACAGGAAGATGGAGAACTTCAGCTGAAGAGGTTCTTAGTTTAAGTCAACTCAGCAGTTACAATTTGGTCTTGCAGATAACGTGTCAATCCTGCATAGTTAAACAGCTGTGTGTGTGTGTGTGTGTGTGTGTGTGTGTGTGTGTGTGTGTGTGTGTGTGTGTGTGTGTGTGTGTGTGTGTGTGTGTGTGTGTGTGTGTGTGTGTGTGTGTGTGTGTGTGTGTGTGCGTTCGTGCGTCAACAGTAAGGCTGGGACCATATACTTTTGTCCCGATTCAATTCTTTAACGACACATGGGCACCAATTCCATTTGTGTTGCATTTTCATTTATTGCGATTCTAGAAGTATTGCAATTCGATAGTATTGCGATTTTCTTTTCCATCTTTAACAAAAACAAAAGTTGAATAATACTCTTCTAGAGACAATATATCATGAGACATTCCTAAAACCTCATTGTTTTCTAAGAAGAATGCACATCACATGTCGGTCAGTCAGTCTGACATTTATTTCCTTTGTAAAGAACATAACATGTTATAAACATAAACAATATGTGCAGGTTGATGCAATATCCGCTCTTTGCAGGTCTTATGTTAATACCATTTAAGACTTTTGGCAAGGGTAGGCAACAGCTACAAAAATGCCTGAGCTGTCTTGAGACTTTTTCTTCAAAGCATACAAACAAACGTGTTGTGTCTGATTGCAGTTTGGAGTTGGAACTGCTGTACAAAAATACAGAGCGTGTACGTATTCACCAACTCTTCCTCTCTCTCTCAAATTTCCATTTCAATTTGCATTATGAGCATGATATGTTAAGACATTTGTGTGCCGAAGCATGTTAAAAAAAAAAAAAGGCAGCCTCTTACATTTAATTCTGCAGAAACGCCTCTGTCGGTCTCTTTCAAGGAGCTCCATGGGAACTGACCGGTGACTTTGTACATGTTGAGTGTGAGGCTGAAACAGAAAACAGCAAATCTGAATTTAAAAAAAACAACTCCTAACTGTGCCTCGGTCGTGCATTCAAACTAGCACTGGCAATCCCGAGTTTTGAGAATCGGCCGTCTTGAAAAGCACTGCGTTTACTCTTATGTAGCGAGGATGTCTACGCTTTCTCGGACACGCCATCGACAGACGTTTCAGAACGCTCACTGACATACTTGCGTTCAAAGTGTCCGGGCTGGGGCTTGAAGAAGGACAGGCCATAGGACGTCTCCTTGGTCCCATAGGAGAACTGGAAGGTGAGTTTCTCAGCTCGACCGAACATGTTGGGCAACTTCAGACCCAGCACCTGGAAGACCGGACAAATACAGTACTGTTAGCACAAAGCCACTTAGGTCTGGGACCATTTAGGCTTGTACTGAGGTTTTTCTTTCACTGCGATAGCACCATGTGTCCAGATGTCATTAACTTGTTACTAACAACTCACTGGAGGTGCTGATGATGATGTCTTTTTTTTATTTATTTTTTTAATATAGCATCACCATTTATTGAAGATACTTAACGTGTTGGCCCCTCTAGGCCTTCTTTTTTTTTTTTATCTTCACCGTTTTACCTACCTGTGACTTTTTTATTTTTATTTTAAATAATGATAATAATAATTAGATTTTCACAGGAAATGTATCTACAAACATAAGGACTTATTTTTTACGCCAATCACATGTCGCATTAAACGGAGGAACGCGCTTCGGTGATTGGCTGCGAGCAAAAGCACACAAATAGCACTTTTTTCTAGATCTGGGTACAAACAGGATCGACTGCAGGTACCGTTTGACTGAAGAAGTTACAATACTACTTGGTACTGGGTTATTTCGGTTGATACTTTGAAGGCAGTGGTGGAATGTAACTAAGTACATTTACTCAAGTACTGTACTAAAGTACAAATGTTGAGGTACTTGTACTTGACTTGAGTCTTCTGTTCTCATGCCACTTTCTACTTCTACTCCGCTACATTTCAGAGAGAAATATTGTATGTATTTTTACTCCACTACATTCATCTGACAGCTTTAGTTACTTTACACATTAAGATTTCTGCACACAAAAGCACACGCAGTTTATAAAATACAATGTTTAAACTACTACTACTAATAAATTAAACTACCCAACAATATATAGGCCTACAAGTGCACTTAGCGGATTAAACACTGTTTTGATCGTTTCTAAAATGTGAGGAGTTTCTGCATTGAGTACTTTTTACTTGAGTTACATATTCAATGCAGGACTTTTCTTTTAACAGAGTATTTTTACAGTGTGGTATTAGTACTTTTACTGAAATAAAGGATCTAAATACTTCTTCCACCGCTGCCAGGTGTCGAGAACCGATATCCAACCATAGCTGCGGCTAACAATTGTTTTCATTATCAATTAATATAACAATGGACCTTTTTCACAGCAGACATGTTGACTTGTCATAGTAGGAAAAGAACAGCTGGAATTGATAACCTTAATGATGGCTCAGTTCCATCAAGTGTCCCAGTAAGCTATTTCAGTGAGTCAGCATGCACAATACCAGGGCCTCTCCTAAGTGGAATGTAGCCATCATTAATGGTTCTGAATACACCTGTGCTTTTCCTACTATGACATGTCAACATGTCTGCCGTGAAAATGGTCTATTATTAAGTCTATCGACTGAATCGTTTCAGCTCCGACATGCTGAAAATGTGGTCCTGACGCCTATAACATAACCTAATACTGATAAGATGATCAAATATACTTTTATAAACATTTAGCACTATCGTGTGATGAATATGTGATTCACGTGGACGCAGATTTGCTTCAAATCCTTTTTTCCGCACGACAAGTTGTCATGACAAAGTAGAGTAAAAGGTGGGGTGAAGGTGAAGAAAGCCACAGAAAGCTGTGGTATTGTTGCTATAGTTACAACAATCTAACAGAGAGGCTGCAATCAGCCCAGAACAAAATGCCCACTGGCACCATAATCTAAGTCGGGGGTGTCAGACTCAATGTCACTAAGGGTACATAACGTTAGCTTCGTAATGTTGTACTAACGTTACTCGGTACGTACTTTACCTTAGACCTCACAATGCCTTGTGTTTCTCACTCCCGCTAAGTTATTGTTCATAAGACGTGACATGAGTGACACATGCGGGTAGGCCAAGGCGAGAAGAGGGAGATTTGCTAACGTCAGCCAACATATTTATAAAAAAAAGTCACATTTGAATAGTTATTTCAGCATTCGAATGGTATCGATTTTTTTACTATTCGAATTATATTCAACTTTCGGTATTCGTTCCAACAGCCCTACTGAGGGCCACACTGGGAAATGAGAATCACATCAAGGGCCAGACATGTAGAGTTTATTGACATTAGAGCTGGGCGATATGGAGAAAATCAAATATCCCGATATTTTTGACCTAATACCTCAGTATTGATATTGTGGCGATATTGTAGTGTTGACAATTGGTGCTCTCACAAAATATGCACACAATGAGATTTTTGATAAATAATCATCAGTTATTGTTGATATAATGACTAAATGGGGAAAGGCAAATAATGGAACATCTAGAACAGTCTGGTGTGTTCAGAAAATGACATCACTTTACTGTAATGCAGCCTTTAAAACCAGAAAAAGACATCACTTGTGTCATATCAGGATATTACAATATCCAACATTTAAGATGATATCTAGCCTCATATAATCAATATAATATCAATATATTGCCCAGCCCTAATTGACATGCTTTTATTGAACCGAAATAGTCAAATATCTTTGAATTTTCAGTTACAGTTTGGTCCACATAAAGCCCTTAAAAGTCAGCAAAAAAAATCCCTTAGCCATCATAGAGTTCAAGCAGAACAATGATTACATTTTTTACAACAAGCTGTTTCACAGCCTGAAGATGCCAACTCTCTCTCTAGTTCCGTGGGAATTTCTGAGTCTCAAAGTCGGCAAATCTGCCAAATTCTGCTTTGAGCGTCACGTAATTACAGTTTGCAAACAGTTTCCCCGTCTTTTTGGTTGGGTGCACAACTAGGTGGGCCAGATCAACATTTGCGAGGGGCCCGATTTGGCCCGCTGGCCTCGAGTTTGACACATGTGACAATTTAATCAGACTCCTGGCAGCCAATCAGAGAGCATTTACCATGGCCGTGGTATAAAAATCTTTCTAGGATGTGTGCTTGACAAACCTGAGTAAACTAATTCACCATGCTATGCCCCCTGTCTAATCCCTAGCCCATAATAAAGAGCAAAATATGACTGACATGAATGATGTGGAAGTGTTGTGGTCTCTCACCATGCTTCCTTCATTGTTGCCAACCATGGTGTTGTAGCTTCCTGTCAGCCTCTTTACCTCCGTCACCTCAAACGTTACATCCAGACCGTTGGGAAGAGCATCGGAACCTGAGAGGGGAGGGAGAACCAATCAGGGGGAAGAAGGTTTGATTCTGCATAATACACGTCACACAGCCATTGCCCCATAGGAAAACACCATGCAGTCACATCTCAGAGCAAAACTTTTTTTTCCAAATGCATGACAGAAAAACAGCCATGTTTTAATTACCTGTTCCGTTCCGCGTTGCCAGACCTTCCTCCGCAGCGCTGCGAAGGAAGGTCTGGCTACACCAAACGTACATCCCGGGATGGGATGAAAAACGGGCTCTGGTTTATTTACATTTCTATAAACCAATCACAATCGTCTTGAGTGGCGCTAAGCACCGGACGCAGGTACGGTAGCTCTGCAGAATAGCCTCGGGAAGGGACTTGTTCTGGTGGAACATGTGCATGTAGGGAGACCAGCTCTGGATTTAAAATGGCTGTCGAGTGTGCGATGAGAATCTTTCTCAAAAAAAAAAGATAAACATCATTTGATTGTTAGCTCTAGCTCGGAGGATGTTTCTTCTAACCGTATACAAACTGGGAACTATATTCTCAGAAGGCGAAGCACTGCTACTTCTGCTACCTGGGCGGAGTGATTTGCTGGCAGCACCTGAGAAGCCCTGTGGTGAGGAGCAGAGACTAACAACGCTGCTTTTCAGGTGTTGTGCTAATCACTCCGCCCAAGTAGCAGAAGTAGCAGTGCTTCGCCTTCTGAGAATATAGTTCCCAGTTTGTATACGGTTAGAAGATGGCTGTGTGTCATGTGACCTTGTTATTTGTACACCCTGTGACTATACAAATCACAACATGTAAACAGGAACATGTTGGCGTTATTTTGTCACTTATTGGGAACAGTAGGCTAGTTGGAACCAGTTACCTCCAGGATCTGTGCTAAGCTAGGCTAGAGCTGGGTGAGTCAGACAGAGTTACAACACGCACAGAGATAAGAAAGGTATGTATGGACTTATCTAACTCTGGGGGATACGGTGAATAAGACAAAGTCCCAATAAGTCGGCGTGTTCCTTTAAGAAAACGTTCTTTCATATTTGGGTTTGAGTAAATAGAAATGATTCTATAGTGGTGTGGCTCTTTTTTTGGAAAGAAGGTGTGAATGAGCTACCTTCAGACGTATCGATAAGGACCTCCACCTCTTTGAAGACTCCCAGGCGGAGCAGCCTCTGTCTGGCGATGTGAGACTTTTTCATCACCTGGAACCAAGACAGACACACAGCTCTGAACATAGGAAACCTCATCTACTGGACTCCAAATTCTAAAACTTTTCAGAACTGGAAACTTATCAAGTCAGAGTGTGGCAATGCCTTGAAGCAGTGATTCTCAACTGGTGGGTCGCCGCCCAAAAGTGGGTCGCGGACCCGTTCTTGGCGGGTCGCGGACAGCTGGTCAATAATTGGATAAAATAATATTTAATACGGTCTTTTCTTTTGAAACAACACATTTTGACGGACACGCGTCCGAGCCGTGCAGCAGTCTAGCGTCGTAGCCATGGTAACCATCATTTGATTAACGTTCACTTTAGGTTTGTGTTGATGTTCGGAGGCAAGGTGGCCAAATATGACCCAGAGTATTTAAAATGTTGATTTTCGTACATTGAGGATAAAAGGGACAGAAATGACAGGTTAGGTGAAAACATCTCGTTTTGTGGGCTTTTTATATATATATATATATATATATATATATATTTGTCATGGTCCTCCTCAGTTCCTTACTAATGTTCTCTGAATGCAGAGATATGCATAGAAGTTAAATATCTAATTGTGTGGCCTTATTTATTTTGTGCAGTTTTGATATTTCATTTATTTTAGTCACTTTTGTCCATGCAGTTGGCATGCTCTTCCTAAGTTTCTTATTAATGTGTTCTGAAATGCACTTTGCACACGTAAATGTGTATTTATGTTAAATATTTATGTAGGAATTTCTCCCATCTAGTGGTGAAATTGTATTAAGCATTTAAATGCTTTTTCAAATGCGTGTTGCAACTACGGTAACATGTCTTCCAATTTTTGCTTTTTTGGCGACGAGGATTCCTTCTCCTGTGGCTCGGCATAAGTATGATCCTCCATTATGAATTAAAGTGCAGTGCAGGCTTTCAAATTTGCCGGGGCACTGATCTCCTTCTCCGTTTCAGCTGGATTCAGTCACGTGACGCTGGCTCTGAACGAAAACGCGTTGTGGATTAGCTAGACAGGTAGGCTAGTGCTTTATGTCCCTCTCAGCCATTATAGTTTTTCAAAATTGCGGAACGACATGGAAGCCTCCTTGGACTTACCCGTCCAATGTAAATACAGATAAGAAATTCTTCACTTACGAGGATAAGTCAGATCATTGGCTGAGGTCATTTTACACCAATGAGGACATATTTATGAATGAAGACATTGACTTTAGCTAATAAAATACTTCAAACACTACACAGTGTACCTTTAATGACCATGGGGAAATGTGGGTCACAGGGTGAGACCAGTTGAGAACCCTTGTGTTAAAGTGCAGTACAGTCATGAATACATACATCAATGAGGTTTTTGGCGTGGAAAACCTCAGAGATCTCATAGCCGAGCAGATCCTCTTTAGTTCTTCCAAGACCCTGGATGTTAACATGTTGGACCACCACCTGCAATCAAACATATTTCACCTGAATTATTTTCACATGCAAACACATCCAAAATGGATTTAGCTGACAAGTGCAAGATTTCCTAGACTGTGATATCAAGTAAAAATATCTGGGTTTTTGCACTTAAATGCATTTACAACTGTTCTATATGTATTTCCCCTTTCCCCTACTAGCCAGTCAGAAGCAGAGTATGAGGGCGTGCCCTGACAGTAGCTAGGTAAGGACTACTAGCCAGTCAGAAGCAGAGTATGAGGGCGTGCCATGCTAGCAGCTAGGTGAGCATTATAACGTGTGTTCCAAAGTGACCACGTTTGTCTCTGAAGTAAAGGCTGGACTACAACAGAGCTGTTTGGAGCAGTTTGTGAACAGTGTTTTCTGTTGGAGATGGTAAGTCCCTTTGAGGTGGACTTTGGGCTTTTTCACTTTGTAACCCTATAACATGCACAAAAAAGATACATAACACAATAAAGGAAAGGGGGAAAAGCCAAAAAGCATAATATGAGCACTTTAAGTGTCGCAGTGGGAATTGAACCCAGATCTCCCACACCAAAAGGTATGTGTCATATCCACTGCGCCACCCATCACATTACCGTTACACATCACCAGAAAGATTGTTCTACAATATTTTACAAGATCTACTATGGTACTGGTATTATTATTACTACTACTACTACTACTACTACTACTACTGCTGCTGCTACTACTCACATCTTTGTTTTCGAGGATCTCCTGCTTAGACTCCTGCTCCGGTTCTGGAGGCTCCATCAAGTCATCAGGGTTGACGCCCAAGTCCCGGCCATGCATCGGGAGAGGATCCAGACTCTGCAGCAGTGATAAGCACTATGTTAAAAGACGCCGCCTGTACATTCAAGGTTAACAGAACACGCCGCCCCCCCCCCCCCAGAAGAAATCCTACTTTGTCATCAGAGGAGTTGAGTCAACCTCTAAGATCATTTCTGAGGTCGCATTTCGTTTTGTTTTTGTATCGAATTGTATTATGAAGTCAGGTAAGGTGAGACTTTATAGGTAATCCTAACAGTCCAATACAAAAACATAACAAAAATAGTACGTATGGCACCTTTAAAAGGGCAGGAATGTCAATGGGGTGGGGTTTTGAGAGGGGACTCGAGTGTTTCTGATGTCCTACAGCCAGTGAAAGTCACTGTACGTGGAGAGTTCTGGACAGTTGACTTGTGTACACGTTATAATATAATATATAATATTGATATTGGGATAAGAGACCATAGAAACTGTATCTTCTGGAATGTTTGGTTATTGTAAGGTGGTGACAGAGGTAAATATATCAACTGTAAGAGATATATATATATATATATATATATATATATATATATATATATATATATATATATATATGAAATTATTTTCTGAGTTTATTACACACACAAAAAAATGGCTTCTTGTGATGTTCCTCTCTGTAAAAAACAGTCTGAAAGCACCACGTGCCACTTAAATATCACCACAATGAGAAGCGTTACATCGAGTTGTCAAAAATGATATGATGATGTCTTCGTTTGAAAATGCCGCCCTGGCTAACGTCATACAGGCAGCATTACGGGCATTTAAATTAGCTAAAGACTATGTTATATCGCTTCGCCATTCACAGTTCACCGGTATACACTCAAGTTCACCCGTCAGTTTTCTTTATTGTTGGTCTTCGACCGACTGGGTGGAACAGTACACCGAGTACAAACGCTGGGGAGGCTGCAGCCTTCAGCACTGACTGGGCAAGGAGGTCATAGTCAAAAAGCCACAGAAATGCCAGCTGTCAGGGAGAAATGGAGTTTACCTTAGCATGGACAGTCCCCATTGTAACTATCCGCTCCTAAAAGCCTCTTCAGTCGGCGTTAGGTGCTCCGCACACAGGAGAAAACTGATAAATGACAGCGGCTACTTTCTCCAGTACCAAACCCCCTTCAAGGGAGACGCCATGACAGTTGCCTGGATCTCGTGCTGTGTTCAAGTACTCCTCGTAATATAACAACCTTAACAAAGGTCTTCATAAACCAGGAACGTTATGTAGGCAATTTTATGTTTTCCGTGTAAAAGGTCCTACATGGAAAGAAAATGTATTATTTTATGTTAGAATTTAAGCAATACACAACAGAAGGAATGAACAATCAGGTACGCAGGTGTGGATATGTAGGCAACATGAGTTCACTAAATGACATTGTATTAGTGATGCTAAAAGCTACAAGCTCCTGTGAAGTGGCTCCGCAGCCATAAAACCAGGGAGCAGGAGCAAACCCAGCGGCCACAGTTTGACCCATCTACATTCTTGCAATATTAGGATATTGTAGGCCTAATGTTAGATGTTACAATGTAGCAAATGAGTGGTACCAGACAGCAGAGAGAAAAGCTACTAACTAAGACAACATTATCAAAGCTTACGAAAGTATTGCTCTTAAAGGCATCACCCTGTCTTCTCTCTGTGATTGGATAGAAATGAGAAAACGCATTGAAGTGGGCGGGGCGGGACCATATGGAAAGGAGCTCTTCCAGCAGATGGCGGTGTTTGTCATTTCTTTCCCGCCGGTTCTGAATTAAAGTCAGAATACTGACTTTAAATTCACAATTCTGACTTTAAACTAAAATAAAGTATTTCAAATGTAGCCCTTATAGGTCCGTGTACGGTCAGGGTACGTTTTGATAGTTTGTTTTTTCGTTTGAACCACAAAACAAAATAACGAGAAACCACCTGTTTTTCGTTTGTCGTTTCAAACCAAAAACAAAGAAACGGTAAAAAAAAAAAAAAGAGCCGTTCTTGGTTTCTGAATCCAAAAACGAAAAACGACTAAACCAAATTCAAATAACGGTCCGATTTTGTTTTTTTGAAATTCCTTTTTTCATTTCTCCGTTTGAATATCTACATTAAAAGAAAGACAGGTTGGCCAAGTGACCCGGAAGTAATAGTAAATATAGCCTATAAAAATAAAAGCCAAGCTGTTAGAACATCATAATATATCATAATATGATAATATATCATAATATGCAGCACTAACGTTATACCAGAGTAACGTTAGAAGAAAAAAAATCAATCAATAAATAGGCTTATATAAACCTGGACCGAAAGAAATATGTTAGCAACAGTAGTTTATTACAGTGATTTAATATCGTGCCTATCCACGTACACATCACCAGTCACGTTTAATGAGCACATTGTTTGGTTCAATACAGTTGGTAATAGTTAACCTAAGAACTTATTGTGTGTGCAGAGTTGTTACTGTTAGCACTATATTATATAATTAAATTCATATTTAATGTGGTTTCCACCGTAATGTTTCCCCTTTCTACCAGCAGGTGGCAGTATTTAAATGACTGACTGTATTGTGTCTTTGGTAACTGTTTTAAATCAAGATTACTGATATAGATGTATTTATTGTTGTTCATTTCATTTGGTTTTTGATTTAGATTTTATTTGCAACCTAGTTATCATCATCATCATTCACCCCCAGCCCAGAGTTAAACCTGCATGCCCTTCTGTTTTAACCTGATTCTAACGCTGCTATCAGCTTCTTAGCAGCTCAGACAACAAACTCACATCCGAAATGTCCTAATGTAGGCCATCTGGCCAAAAAGAATGATTTACCAGTGTGCTATATACTGTGTGAATCGTTCTTCTCTATACACATTCCAGTGTGTATAACATACAACACTCCCATTGTGTCATGCAAGTGAAGAGAATCCATAGTCTTAAACATTTATTCAACATATATAGCACATACATGCTTTCAAAGGCATTGCATGTACAATCTATGGCTGCAGAACATTTACTGTGAAGCCCTAAGGTAAGAACATTTTACAAGGTCCTCAAAAGAAAGTCCAACAACATAATTACATTACTAAAAACAGGCTGTCAACGCTGAGTACATCAGCAATAACTGCAACAAAACGTTTCCAGTAACTTTTGAACAGTCCTGCTTATTGACTTGGACCAATCTTTGCCCATTCCTCTGTACAGAACAGCTTCAACTCTTGGATGTTGGTGGGTTTCCTCACATGAGCTGCTTGCTTCCTCATCCTTCCACAACATTTCAGTCATTTTAAGGTCAGAACTTTTGACTTGGCCTTTCCAAAACATTCACTTTATTCTTCTTTAAGGTAGGTGGGTAGATTTCTTTTGTCACAATATAACAGGTTATATAGTATAAACCACATCATCATCAGCACATTTGCTGATGTAAGATGTCACACTGATGATGTATAATCGTCAAGGCTCTCCTGGGTGGTGACCTCATCTGTCCACACTTTGACTGTCCTTACTTATGATCAGACTTGCAGCACTGTCTTTATATTTCAATGAAAGCTTAAATGTTAACATAAAAATGTTTTAGAATGGCATAAAAGTAAGAAATGAGAATGTGTCTGTACACCTATGTGTCTTAAGCAGCATAAGCAATCAACATTTGTTTGCTTTCACTCCCTCTGACTGCAGCTCAATATATCATTTGGACTGTGCAATGACAGATATCGTAGCAATAGATGATGGAGAAGTGAACTGTGCATCACTACACTGCCTGAACTTTATCTGAAAAATGTGTGTATGTAAAAGTAAAAATACAATTCCATAAATGATATTCCATAAATATTATCAAAACTTTAGGAGGTGTTCTCTGTAGTGTGGTCCTGTAGCAATACATAATGATGGCAGTTGTTAAGTAGGCTATTCTGCTTAATATTACCAATATGCCTAGTAACTGCTGACAACAACTAGCCTTTATAATCAATCTGGAATGTAAACAAATCATTTTCAAGGTACACATTTCAAAGAAGACTACTTGAATGAATATGAGGTGCTAGAAAAACAAAATGCATCAGGCGGTATCCAATGATAGCCCCACCATGGGCCCAACACTTTTCTGTAGCTTTTCCATTATATTAATTTAATTATATAATATAGTGCTAACAGTAACAACTCTGCACACACAATAAGTTCTTAGGTTAACTATTACCAACTGGATTGAACCAAACAATGCGCTCATTAAACGTGACTGGTGATGTGTACGTGGATAGGCACGATATTAAATCACTGTAATAAACTACTGTTGTTAACATATTTCTTTCAGTCCAGGTTTATATAAGTCTATTTATTGATTGATTTTTTTCTTCTAACGTTACTCTGGTATAACGTTAGTGCTGCATATTATGACCGTTCTAACAGCTTGGCTTTTATTTTTATAGGCTATATTTACTATTACTTCCGGGTCACTTGGCCAACCTGTCTTTCTTTTAATGTAGATATTCAAACGGAGAAATGAAAAAAGGAATTTCAAAAAAACAAAATCGGACCGTTATTTGAATTTGGTTTAGTCGTTTTTAGATTCAGAAACCAAAAACGGGAGAACGGCTCTTTTTTTATCGTTTCTTTGTTTTTGGTTTGAAACGACAAACGAAAAACAGGTGGTTTCTCCTTATTTTGTTTTGTGGTTCAAACGAAAAAACAAACTATTAAAACGTACACGGACCCTTATACTCTTCTGTATTATAAATTGCACCTCAGTTTAGACTGAGGTGAGTTCCCAGCCAGCTTCGGCCCTGTCTTGTTTGTTGTAGGTCTACTAGTCTGTAAAACTATTAAAAATAGCATCCATAAAATTGTAACTAGACGTACCTATAGGCTATTGATAAATTCAATCAAAAATGGGAAATAACAACGACCACTCAGCGACGTCCTTCTTTATATCTGAGAAAAATAAAGTTGTGTTTCTGTGACTATATTTTAAGTTTGCAGACATAATGGCTAACATTAATAAAAACCACTATAGGCCTGTTCACGAGTTACCTAAATTGTGATCCTTGAACTTCCATTCTTGGCTCAACAACCAACAAGGAAATGTGTTGTTATTGAACTGTTAACTCATTTAAAAAGGCTTAAAACAAAGATAATCACCATATTTACGTTGACTGTTTTTTAATCCTTTAAATGAATGAATGGTCGGTGACCTTTGACATAGCTGGATTAACCTGCTTGACATATGGCCCCCATCGGGGGTGTGCCCCCGTTACGCACATTCACCCAACCTGTTTAGTCCTGAGCTCCATAAACCAACCATGTATTCTCTGCTGATATACTGGCCTGCTCAAGGTCCGTGTGTCAGTTAGTGTGTGACCATTTCATTCATTTAGTTACCTAAGGTTGCGCGTAATGCTTTGACAATAATGTGATCCATTCTGGAGCCATGATGTCAAACCACTGGGTGTCAGCATTTCTTAATTCTTAAAACCTCCTTACAGCTTCATCATGATTCAAATAGTGAGTCGATGAGTGTAGAAGGAGAAAAAAAAAGTTACCGAATGTTAGCCTTCCTAGACTCTGACATTGAGTCGGTGCTTGTGATCCCTCCTGTTGTCCTCAAGTCAAATTTGACCCGTTTTCAAAGCTTCTTTATCAAAAATATAGGTTACTTAAAACCAAAATGCCTCAAAAATAACATGGATGGTTCCATACAATGCTTTTTGCAAGTAAAATGAAGGATCGGATCATTACGCTCATTAACTTGTGGGGTTTTTATTCAACTTTATGCAAAAGGAGGTCTGTTTCTGTAGAAGTCTATGAGAAAGTGATCCACTTCTCACTTGATTTATTACCTCAGGAAACATTTTCATAATGAGTTTATGGTCTCAATCACTAGTTTTAAGTCTTCTGCAACTTTTTGAATTATGGTCTCGTTGATAAAGCAGGGGGTGTTTTAGGGCGTGGCTATGATGTGATTGCCAGTGAAAGTGTGTAACGTAACGTGGCTCCTCCCTCACTCCTCCCTCTCGTCTAAAATCGTCACATCCCAACCAGGATGGCTGCGCCCGTAACGGCAAACTCGACGACTCATAGCAGATCTCCACAAACCAATGGGTGACGTCACACATGCTCTGTCCATTCATATTATACAGTCTATGGTTTCAAAACAGTTTCCTGACTAAACGTTGACACATACCAGTCTGTGATCCACTCCACATCCTCTGATTTTAATTGTTACTGAAAATAATTCATACTTTGTGCTTTTTTTAAACTCAGAAAGTAGGTATAAGTTCATCTTATCACTAGTAAACACTAGTGGTAATAGGTTGGAATGACGTTGGCTAAGAAGATGTAACACAGAATGGGGTGATCATTTATACTTTACAGAACAAACAGAAGAAGGACAACACAAGGGTTAAATTGCCCTTATACAGTAATGCCTACGTGGTTCCCAAACTATGGTCTCGGGACCTTTAGGTGTCCTTAGGGCAACAATGGGGGCTTTGGATTATTTCTTTATAAGTTAAAACAGCAAGAGTATGCGTGAGGATCTTAACAGGATAATATATTCAGTCTTTAAAATCAGTGGTTCCCAACTATTTTGGGCCTGTGACCCCTCTCTCTCTCTCTCTCTCTCTCTCTCTCTCTATTCTCTCTCTCTTCTGCTCTCTCTATCCTCTCTCTGTCTCTGTCTCTGTCTCTGTCTCTCTCTCTCTCTCTCTCTCTCTTCTGCTCTCTCTATCCTCTCTCTGTCTCTGTCTCTGTCTCTGTCTCTCTCTCTCTCTCTCTCTCTCTCTCTCTTCTGCGCTCTCTATCCTCTCTCTGTCTCTGTCTCTGTCTCTCTCTCTCTCTCTCTCTCTCCTGCTCTCTTTATCCTCTCTCTCTCTCTCGCTCTCTCTCTCTCTATCCTCTCTCTCCCTCTTTCTCTCTATCCTCTCTCTCTCTCTCTCTCTCTATTCTCTCTCTCCCTCTTTCTCTCTATCCTCTCTCTCTCTCTCTCTCTCTCTCTCTAGTCTCTCTCTCTATTCTCTCTCTCTCTATTCTCTCTCTCTCTCTCTCTCCTGCTCTCTCTATTATCTCTCTCTCTCTCTCTCTCTCTCTCTCTCTCTCTCTCTGTCTCT